>NC_083762.1:7319938-7327438 GCF_963514075.1 Conger conger | reverse complement strand
ACCACATTCGACAACTAGAAATCTTGTTTAGTGGCTAGTGGCTAGGGTGTGCCAAATTGAATTATGAAATGAAAACCTACCCGATTGGCAAAACAGCTCAAAACAGCTCAAAACAGGTTTTGAAACAGCTGGTTGACCAGTTAGACCAGCTCCATACTCAACATGAGTTGACCAGCCCAAGCTATGTTTTTAAACAGCCGGGGTATTGGCTGGTATTTCAAGCTGGGCAAAGCTGGATTTTACACCAGGGTAAAGGATGGTAGCTCTCCCAGAACATGGTTGGTTCCCCCTGGTCTACAGCTCAGTTTAACCCAATGGTCTGATCTCAGCAAAGAGCACAGGAGGGCCAAGACGCAGGAGTTGTTGTTGTTGTTGTTGTTGTTGTTATTGTTGTCGTTGCTGTGTGCTTTCTCTCCACAAAAAGTCCAGTTTTTATGTTGGTAAATGTGAATAAGGCAGCTTTTGCAGAGAATGGTTCAAAACGACATGTGGGCATGAATTATTTTTCCCACAGGACTTGTAACATTTTTCTTTTTATATTTCTTACATAATTGTTAGTACATCACGGTGGGAGTGAGTGCTGATTTGTTTCGATCTTCTGGCTGAACAAAGGTTAGACTGGCCTGTTTCTCAATTGACCAGCTGCAGTGACATGCTTTCATTCAAGTGCAACACCTGAAAAATTAAACAACGCCGCCGATTCTTCCTGACCTCGTCGGTTTCTCGATAAAAGGGTCTTTTCACCAGGAGTCACGTGCTTTGTTCATTCTTTTTTTTTCTCCTTTTCTTATCATCACACGCGCAATTATATTCCTGCGAAACGTTCAAAGCTACCGCGACTGAGGCCTTACTGTGCAGTTTTTGCATCGTTGCCGAATTGAAAAATTGCGGTGGGCGAGCAGCAGCCAGACCTGCGAGTGTGAGCGAGGCTCTTCAGAAGGGCGCAGTCGTTCGGCCGTGAAGGGTTAGAGGCGCTGGATCTGAATCCCCCCCTCCCTCCTCTCCTTCGCTCACAAAGCCCTCTCCTCAATAATAATCTGTCCGGTCTGGCTCCAGGGCCTGATCTTTTCATTGTCTCCCCATTGTCATATTGCCTATCGACTTGTTAGATTAAACTGAATTTCACATGTCAATTAAATGAGTGTTGCCCTGGTGATTAGCAGATCCCACTAATTGTTTCATCCCCCTCCCCTCCTCCCCACACCACCCTGCACCAACCCCCCCCCCCCCCCCCCCCTCCTCCCCCACCATTTTCCACATGGAGGGGCAGGAGACAGGGCCTTTGTCTGCGAGGCCTGAACCCCGGACCCTGTACGACGTTAAAGAGGTTTTGGTCCTACCTCCTCAGGGGTTGTCCCGCTCTGTTTGTGGTTCAGCAGAGACCAGGGGTCGGAGAGCGGGAGGGCGGTCTCTGCTTCCAGAAGCCCCTCCCTAATTTGTGGTGGAAGGGGCAGGAACGGGTGGGTGGGGGGGAGGGGGGGTGGAGTTCATTGACAGGGAGCTGGTGGTGATAAAAATAAAAAATGCAAACAAGTGGTCAGTGGACGCGTCTTCACACTCTCCCACACGTGCACCCACACTGATAATTACCCCAACCAGCCTCCGGAGACACAACAGCCACAAAGACCGGGCCCCTAACCGGTTTAGACAAGGGCCAAGGCACTCCCAAGGCCCCCTCTCCCCCAGCCTCTTTGTCTCTTTCTCCCTGGGCATGTGTTTGTTTTGCCTTTACTCAAATGAACTTGATCCACCCCCCACCCCCCACCCCGCCCCATCATTTTAGCATGTGTTTCACATCATGTGAAAGGTATTTAGGAGGGCATCCTTTAGAACAGTCCAGACGCTCCTCGGAAAACACCCTCGTATCGGAAGCAAAGACAAAAAGAGTGATAATCGGTTTTGTAAAATACATATTACTTCTCCTAAAGAAGAAGGTGAAGAAGATTGTTGACTCGACGGATTTCCCTTTCAGTCTCGACGACGTCTGAATTTGACGCCGTCTCGAACGTAGGCGGAAGGAGAACAGCGAGGCTGGATGAACTCAGGGGGGCATCTCGCTCAACGTTTAGGGGGGAACTGAGCACAGCTGAGGCCCCGTCCCGGTTCAGGTTTCCCTTCTTCAGCGTTTCTCCTTCAGGAAGCCTCCTGCCTCTGCAGGACTGCTGGAGGTCTGCTCCGCAGAAGAGGACTGGGAAACGCGGTCGCCTCGCTGAGCAGAAACAGCTGAGGTGTTCACACATTAGCTTACACTACGGTTACATTTTAAGCATATCTTAAACACCCCCCTTTCCTGAGTGACTCGCACAGCTTTTTTATATTACGTTACATTACATAACGATCGCTTCGCGGAAAAAACACTCCTCCACAGCGACGCACTGAAGCCATTCCCCAAATGCCACGCATACAATCAATTTACACAATTAGATATTTGTCTGAAATTGGGTTCTCCTCGCTCGACGTGTCTATCCCTGATTTTCCCCGTTAGGCGGATGTGGCAACATCTGTGCTGACTGGCAGCAACAAAAGTTCATTTTCACGCTGCAAATGCCATTTAAAACCAAGCTATTACCCTGCTGGGAGCAGTGCTCATTTTTCTTCGACGATAATCTAGCGGTAGCGTATTTTGGAGAAAGACTGCCTAGAGACCACCAACGCTGGAAAATGGTACATAGAGGAGCAATCACAGAAGGCAAACATATTGTATCGACATTGCTGCAAAAATGCCAGCGTGAGAAGGTATGAAATACGTGATCTTTTAATGTGAATAAATTAGTGACATGGGCACAACGACAGTGGCCCATCCCTCTAACCATCGACCCCTGAGAGCCAGGACCAGTTCACTAACCGCTACACTACGGGGAGGCCCTGAGCCCAACCCGAGCAGGCACGTCCTCAGCGCAGGACAGTGGGCGGGGCTGATTCTCATTGGCCTGCTGGGCCGGGCTCAGACACGCCCTCTCTCCCCTCAGTGGCTCAGAGAGCCTGAAGCCTCCTGCAGCGTCATCTCCATCGCTCCTGAGAGAGCGGCTCACCTTTCTGCCCAGGGTCGCAGTCAGAGCCAGCGAGAACCAGCCTCCCGTGTGTGTGTGTGTCTGTGTGTGTGTGTGTGTGTGCGTATGTGTGTGTGTGTCTGTGTGTGTGTGTGTGTGTGTGTGTGTGTGTGTCTGTGTGTGTGTGTGTGTGTGTGTGTGTGTGTCTGTGTGTGTGTCTGTGTGTGTGTCTGTGTGTCTGTGTGTCTGTGTGTCTGTGTGTGTGTGTGTGTCTGTGTGTGCATGCATGTGTGTGTGTGCATCTGCACATGTGTGTGCGTGTGTGTGTGCATGCATGTGTGTATGTGTGTGTGAGTGTGTGTGTGTGTGTGTGTCTGTGTGTGTGTGTGTGTGTGTCTGTGTGTGTGTGTGTGTGTGTATGTGTGTCTGCGCGTGTGTGTGTCTGTGTGTGTGTGTGTGCGTGTGTGTCTGCGCATGTGTGTGTGTGTGTGTGTCTGCGCGTGTGTGTGTGTGTGTGTGTGTGTCTGCGTGTGTGTGTGTGTCTGCGCGTGTGTGTGTGTGTGTGTGTCTGCGTGTGTGTGTGTGTGTGTGTGTGTGCGTGCGAGACCCGGCAGCGCCACCGTGCCCTGCTGAGGGGTGGCGTGCGTGCGTGTGCGTGCGTGTGTACTCATGCGCACACGCGTGTGGATGAGTGCATGTGTAAGAGGGCGGGAGGGCGGGGGGGAATCGCCCCGCTGAAGGAGACATCAGACAGCGCTGGGCTGTGGGGCCAGGGGCTCAGGCTCAGGAGGGAACAGCCCTGCGTTTTAATAAAAGCTCAGCGGAGTGAAGCGTTACGCCGGCCACGCTGCAGAAACGTGAGGGCGCAGAGCGCACGGGGAGGCGGTGTGCAACGTCACGTCCACACAGCCGCACGCTCGCGGATAGACCGTCTCCCGAAAAGAGCTCCTCGGGCTGAGGACACCGTCTGGGGGGCGGATATCAACAATGACAAACCGCCGTTCATAATCAATTCCGCTGATAAAAATCCCCCCTCAAACGCGAGCACTGTACCAAAAAAAAAAAAGGTCCCGTTATATTCCAATTCAAATTCATCTGCCATTCATCAGAAAGAGAAAGGCTGCAGCTGCTAGATCCATTCAGCCCTCAGAGCGCCCTCCGGGACGGGAGCCTCCGGTGAACAGTCACACACCAGCGCCCGACTCTCACGGAGTCAGGGGTCTGGTACACCCGCGTCCGTCTCAGATAAAGAGACAGAAATGTGAACCCTGCCCTACTCCGGGCAGGAGAGGCCAATGGGCTCCGGCCCTTGTGGAGTGATGCGCCACTTAAACGGGCCTCATTGTCTATCACTATGGGACGGGTCTCAGGGACCAAATACTGCCAGCAGCAGCCATTGCTCTTCTGCTCGAGTGGAGAGGAGAGGAGGAGAGGAGGAGGAAGGGGAGAGGACAGGGGGCTGGGGGGGTGGGGGGGGGCTGGGGGGGGGGGTTAGACTGGGCTTCTTGCTCCCATGGCAACAGTGAAGTTCAGGTCCTGCTGAGTCGCGGGGATGGGGGGGGGTGGGGGGGGGGAAGGGCGGGGTAGGGGGGCGGGGGGGGAGTGGGGGGGGTTTAAGAAACTCCGGAGGTTTTGAGCCTGCACTGGAAGGACCCACAGCTGGAAAGGCGGGATTGGCCAGAGAGGGTGGGGTGACCCGGGAGATGCCTGTTATTAAATGAACGATGGAAGGCAGAGGCCAGGGCGAAAGGGAGGGGTCGGGGGGGGGGGGGGGGGGGGGGCCCGGTCCTGGTCCGGCCCCCGTCGGGTCAGCCGCGGAGGTGATCCTCCGCGGCCGCTAATCGAAAGCGGCGTGGTGATCTGATGAAACTCTGGGGACACTTTGGTTTGTCACAATGTATGAAGCCCTCCCGTTTAAGGGTGGCTGCCCTCATAGCAGAGTTAATTAATGCACAGCTTACTGCAAACTGCTGAGGAGGGAACGCTAATTTTTGGACAGGAGCCCGGGGACTTCAAAGAAGGAGCTCCCACATCAATACCGCTTCCACACCAGACCTCAGACAAGACTCGAGAAATCACAGAGGCCGCACAGCGCAGTTTATTTTAACCTACCTAAAAGAAGCAAGGCGGACGACCTAAAAGAAGCAAGGCGGACGACCTAAAAGAAGCAAGGCGGACGACCTAAAAGAAGCAAGACGGAACTCAACGGACGACAGTTGTAGACAAGAGCAACGCACACGCATTGTGCCAGCAGGTGGAAAACTTTTTTTGTTTTTTTAATGGAGGCATGAGGAAACAGAAAGAGGTCTTAATTAATGTTCTGGTACATTCTGCCGTCTGTAACCAGTCCTCTCTTAGCCGCCGTACAGCAGCTGCAGACAGACGGATTGGTGAAATGCATAAGCAGAGAGCCATCTGTATATGATACACACTGGCATGGGTAACAATCTCTTCTCATGTCTTAAGCGCCTTTTGTTTCTATCCATACGTGGGCCACATACACAAAAGAGGGATGTGAGCAATTCCCTTAAAATTCAGTTTTTTAAATACAAGTCATATCCATACCGCGTACATGAACAACTATGTGTTTCCTAAACATTATTTAGTAAATATTTAGCCTATAAAATACAGGGAAACCAAATATAGTTTATATACCGGAATCAAATCATCATAAATGACGATTTTGTAATTGTAAAACATATATATAATAATCATAATTACACAGCATAAACTGAGTAGTTACATTTTACTTTTACATTTTAGTCATTTGGCAGACGCTTTTAATCCAAAGCGACTTACAAGTGCATAGGTTCTTCCACAAGTCAAAGCATCACATCCATAACTAGGAAAATACACATCAAGTGCTGTTCTAAACATTATAGTTAAGGATAAAAGGTTGGAGTAAGTATCAACACACATCAGAAACCATTCATTTCAATTCTCCCCAAGCCTCCATACACATATTGATAATTGGCAGGGTCAAAGGTCATTTCCTGCTCATGCAGGAAAAGAATGGAATACCTGCAATCAGCTGAAACATAAACATTCCAAATCATGTTTTTAAAGCACGGTGCACGAGAACTGTCACTCTCTGTCAGATCATCCACAAACGTTCCATTTCCACATTGTTCTTCCCCAGGATGTGTTCAATCAAGGCACACAGACAAAAGAATTAGCTAACAGCCATTTTGGCTGACAAAATTCAAAAACCCAAACACAGTCACGATTACAAACAAATGATGCATCGGATACATTTACATGGCACAGAAATAAATCTGATCATTAAGATTATTACAGTCACTGAACTAAGGCAACATATACACGTGAATGGTCATGTAAACAGCTTTGTCTTATTTTCATAACCAGGGTAAGGTCTTAATCACATTAAGCAAAACCCATTTAACACAGCTAGATTTTTCCCCAGCCTTTAGAATTAGGCATGTATACACCTTTGTCTGATTTCTTCTGGGTGTGTACGACTGCATGCACACCAGATGCAGGAGGCATTTAGCACAACACGGCTTGCCAGCTCACAGCTGGAGGATTTCTGTGTCCTAGCATGGAAGTGCTAATGGGTGTTCTGCTGTTTTGACGGAGGATGTTGCAGCAATGAAACTAGTGTAAAATATAATTTAGCGTGTCACATTTCAGAGAAAAGAACATTGTGGAAGCTGAGAAAACGTGGAAAATTCACTGCCGGATGCAGAGATGTCTATAATTCATCCACCGAATAACATGGACAGCAAACATCGTAGCTTTGCGCACAATCTGAAAACGGTTCCTCGATGATGCAAAACTATCACGATGACACTTACATTTCAGGGTTTTTTTTGTAAATAAACAATGAGTGGTCTTTATTGATGTGGTGAGAGTTGATGTACAACTGCAGTACAGTAATTAGGTTTCATACTGATGAAGATTTTGATGGCATTCATGAACCATTGGGTAATATTGTTGCAAATATATTTGCAACAACATCAAGATGGGATTAGGAACTCAAAAATTAAACAAAAAATACTTATTTTATGGATGCACATTTATCCCTGGAAGAATTGGAAAAGGCTCTTTAAAATATGTCTAACAACAAAGCCCTTGGTATTTATGGATATCCAGGGGAATTTGAGGTCACTGTTTTCACCACTCTTCTTAAAAATGTTTAATGGAATATAAGCATTGTGTAGCATCCCCCACTAGCATCTCTTTACTTTTAAAAGCAGAGAAAGACCCCCTGAAGTTACAGACCACTGTCTTTACTCAACTCGGATCTAAACATAATTCGTTAAACACTTCCGATGCATTTCGGAGAGTTATTTAATCTTCAAGAAATCCTGATCAAACTGGATTAATAAAAACAACTCGATCTTCAGTTAACGCCAAATAACTTTTACACTTAATTCAAACAAAAATACCACACCAATAGTATGTATAACATTGAAGGCTGAAAAGGCAGGGAATAAAGGAGGTCATATCTGTTCACAACAGAGCATTTTGGTTTTGGTCACTTTTTTGT
>NC_083762.1:7264938-7312438 GCF_963514075.1 Conger conger | reverse complement strand
AGAAATCCTATTGGCTGCTCTGTCTGCGCTCTGTCTGAAGGAATCCTATTGGCTGCTCTGTCTGCGCTCTGTCTGAAGGAATCCTATTGGCTGCTCTGTCTGTGCTTAGTAGTAGTGGTTAAGGTACATGACTGGGGGGGATTGTCTCCTGCTTAGTCTAATCAACTGCAAGTCGCTCTGGTTGCCATTAATGTAATGTAATGCTTCAACAGACAGCTCAGGGCTCCTCCAGGACAGACTGAACTCTGAACCCAAATATCCTCCTTATCCCATCTCACCCACTTGCCCTGCATCCAGCAAGGCGCTGGTTCTCAACCCCTAAATGCTCCTGACAGGCTGGTTGGTGCCTTGCAATGGCAGCCAATTGCCATTAGTCTGTGAGCGTGTGCATGTTAGTGTGTGTATGAATGAGAAGCATCAATTGTACAGCACTTTGGATAAAGGCGCCGTCTAAACGTCAACCATTTACCATTTACTAAACTTTGATTTGATTGGATATGCCGTGTTTTTGTTCACTAATCAAATCAGCAACCGATTCCAACAGAGAACAGGGAACCCAGAAGGAACGTAAATTAGACAAGCACTCAACACCTTCAAACGATCAACGGTTAGGGTTAGGGTTAGGCAGCCCAGCAGGTCCAGGGCCCACTGCGGTCAGAGGAAGAGCAGGGGGCAGCCGAACGTGTCTCCAGTCTCCCACCTCCAGGGCGACCGGGACGGTCACGGGGGGAGGGGGCGGGGGCGGAGACGGCAGTTGCTCTGTCGCTGGTTTTGATTCCACAAAAACTCAGGGTGCCGCAGCGACCGCTGCACCTGTCAGCCATCAATAGACCCCCCGGTCCCTTCCCTGTCAGCGCGCTGAATATACCGCCAGGCTGAACGCCCCCGCTAGGCTAATTACTGATTTTAACCCAGCACCCCCGCCACGTTCGGGCCGGCGCGGCTCTCCCGGTCGCGCCGTTCTACCTGGGATCCGACCCGCGTCCGCCCCGCTCCCCCGGGGTGTCACGGCCGATGAGGCCACTGCACGCGCAAGGTAGCCTTGTCTCGGCATGACACTGAACGACACTGCCGCAGCCACTCAGGACCCGGCTACGCACGAGACCGGCGCTCACTGCCTGCCATCCATAATTTAAGACTAATGAAAGATTAAGGACGTGACAAAAAAAAAAAAAAAAAGATGGAGGGGAAAATACAAAGGTTAACAGTCGATTGGCAGGTTGTATCTATCTCATTGATGTACGTTAACATACAATGTGCTAAGTTGAATGTGGATGTTAGAGTAAACATCTTAAAAAGAAAAGAAAAAAAAGTGGCATCTCTGTCTTTAAAAAAAACAAAAAAAAACGTTACAATTTCGAGGTCGTTCCCATAAGCAACAAAGAATATCAATGTTTACACTTTCGCATCAGGACAAAATCCCACCATGTCAATAACGTCATTTGTAAATCACTTGTGAATTGCTAT
The DNA here is from genome assembly GCF_963514075.1 of Conger conger. Taxonomy (NCBI): domain Eukaryota; kingdom Metazoa; phylum Chordata; class Actinopteri; order Anguilliformes; family Congridae; genus Conger; species Conger conger. Next base: position 7,310,971 of record NC_083762.1, on the reverse strand, counting down.
AAACAATGTAAAGTGCGTATTTTAAGAAACAGTACATCAGCAAAACATAGAACAGACCGCTGGCTTAAACACATACATATCCAAAACATTCACTCACGACGCGGCTTCTTTAAACGAACTTGATTAACAATATGGCACGTGACTGGCCGCCGTCTGCATCTTTATCTCAGTCCCAAGATGCAGGAATCGTGCATCTTCCAGCCTTATAGTCGTGGACCGCAGCTGTTACACCGACCGCCTTGGGAGAGCTACGTGTTTTATTTAGATTTGCTTGTGTAAAACATGCAACTGCACGCCAGTCGGTGTAACGGTAGTGGCATGCCGAGAAGATAAATGGCTAAATTTGATTTCCTAAATGTTTAGTTAAAGGTGAACTTTGAGTGGTTTTATTATTCTATTGGAAAATAAAAAGCCTCACACGAACGCCATCAAGTACGCGTCTACGAAAAGGGGCACTCCTATATAACCACTTAGCCAGACGACTGTCTCTTTTCCACTGCTCACTCTAGCAATCCTGTATAAGGTCGAAACCTCGACAGTTTACACTTTAAATATCATTATAGTCTCGTGTTTCACCCTCTATATTAATAGCACCGTTTGTGGCTCAAGTCAGCCCCTGTAACACAGACACCATTGTATTTGCGTTCACGTATCTCGGCTCTCGGCTGCATTACTGGCGTCAGCATAAAAGTGTGTCGTCGGTGCTAAACTTGAAGGTAATGTAAGTCACGGCTAGAAAAAAAAATCCTCTCAGTCAGCACGCGATTCACTCACTGACTCCCCCTTTCGCGCCTCAGTCAGCGTGCGGTTTCTCCAGCACTCACGAGCATCACTCAGTCCTCACCTGCCGGGCTTCATCTTTAGCAAGCCAGGTTCTGGACATTTCTGGCTCCCGGTCCTGCGACATATTTCAGCTCTGACCCGTTGATGTCACTTCCTGTGGATGTACCACATAGAAATCCCTCAGCCTACAAAAATCATGTGTCATCAAATGCCTATATTCCTACTGGGTCGCCAAGGCGAATGAGTTCACAAGGTCACGTAGAGCGTATTGCATAACAGCAGTCTGTGGTCTGTGGTCTGTTGTCTGCCGCCCAGAGCGTTCATAAAATTTAAAGCGATATCCAGCATCCCAGTGCGAACATCCGATGACACTTGCGCATAACAGTTTTATGTAAGCACACTCCGATGCATTCCTTGACGGTGTTATTGCCGAGCTGAGATTTAGTCCAAGGAACGTCCTGCGCATTTCTCGCAAACTACGTAGCTGCCCTTCAAGCAGATCCGAGTATAATTTAAGCACGGTGTGTATGCGGGGCAAAGCACTAAATTAAAGGACGTGACTGCTTGCATGTGAACATACAGACGAAATACCAGAATTTGCAGGACAGATGTGTTTAGACTTACATGAATTACACCTGAGAGGAAATAGATAGTGAATTGCAGCATACCTAGAGAGATAATAGAGGAATGGATAATGAATTGTAGGATAAAACTTTCTCCTTTAGATTCCACAGATCTGTAGCCTATATATTATATCAAGAATACCAAGAGAAGTCTGACAGATGTTATTGTCCTGTTTCCGCCACCCCTATGAAAGATGGAGTTGCTGCAGTCATGTACGCAGTCGTAGGGGATATTAGCATTGCTTCAGGCTAGCGTCTGGAGGGGATTCTGATGTCCTAACCGTGTGCTTCTCTCATAGCTCTGCATCGCTCTTTCCCTTCCTGCTTCCGGGAGCATACGGTGTCCGCAGCCAGAGAAACGCGAGCTAACGCCCTCAACGCGTAGACATAGCCGGGGGGCCTTCTTGTTTTCATCTGCGATCTGGCAAAACCTGGTGTGGTTTACCACACTTACCTCTTCTCCTCTGCATTATTTCTGGCCCCAGGGCCGTGACCGAGGGCAAAATGGACAGTTAATATTTTTTTTCTCTCCAGAGCGCCATTACGGACGTAGACCGAGCCCTGGTTCAGGTTAGCGGGGCGGGGGCAGGAACATCACTCTTGAGGGGACTCTCGGTCTGCTCCACAGGACCAGCCAGCCTGGCAGGGAAAGTAAACAGTGGATACTTTATTTTGGGTGGGGGGGGCGGGGTGGTGGGGGGGTTCTGTAGAGAGGCAGGAGCGTTTGGGTTTTGGGCTGGGACCCCTGTGAGGAGCGGTATCCCGTTTCCCGTCTCCAGGTCTTTCTTCTCCACCTTTGAAGCCCGGTGTTTCTGCGGCCCATCTGGGCCCTTCAGAGGAGGATCTCCCCCCCTGTGCTCCCTCATCATCCCCCCCCCGGTCACGGCCCGAAGCTGATAGATGACCGCCGACCTGCCAATACTGCATGATATTTCAATTTCCTGTCGGGACAGAGGCATCCCGACACGGGTCAGCCCGAGTCCACGGGCACAGTATGGTGTCCGCTGCCGTCGCCGTGGGTTCCGGCTGAACCCGAACCCCAAACATCCATCTCGACGCATTCCAGCACACGGGTGCAGGCTACGTGACCTTAGCATCCCAAACCAGCCCCAGACAGAGCTGCACACGAATGCTTGATCCTTGATGCTCCGGAAAAAAGCGCTCTCGATTCAATTAATTTAACATAGCTGCATTGTATTATATTTTGCGCAAATATTTGGAAAAAGCAACTATTTAAGAGTTATGTTCTTTCCGGGTATATGTCATTGTCCTTGAAGGGGCGTTCGTAGGGAATTTTATTCTCACATTCTCTATATGCCTGTGAGAAAACAGAGTCTGATTGTGTTTTAAAATCAATGCGTGGCCAAGAACAGAACTTTTAAGATGTGCATTGCTTCCACAAGAACCTGGGAAGAAGAAGCCCGGAATCAAACGCTGTAGTTTTTCAAGAAATATCCGTAGTTGAAAGAATTCAGCAGACATGGAGCCATTTCAAGGAGGCGAAACTTCAATGGTCCAGCATGGACCCCTTCTTCTCCCTCCTTGAAAACATTTGGCAAACATTCTGTGGGGAGGAGGGGGAAGGGGAAGGGGGGGGGGGGGGGGGGGCTGCAAGATTATGTGAAGAATACATCCAGGAATGAAGTCATGGATCATTCTGCCATAAAAGCATCACTGTATTCTCCTGGCCAGTTATATTTATGTACCATTGTGTTTTGAGCAAATAGGATTATATACACTAAAGCAGTATTCAATATGTGCATGTTTGTGTGTGTGTGTGTGTGTGTGTGTATACGTGCGCGCGTGTGTGTTTGTATATGTTTGTGTGTTCATTATCTGCCCTGTTTGCCTGTGTTTTGGTGAAGGCAAGAACTTGGTTCCTGTACAGAGGGGCTTGGATTGGGCGAGCTGGGATGGGGGAGGGGCTGGTGAGGCAGGCTGGGAGGCAGGCTAGTGCACCCTAGTGGCAGGAGAGGGGAGAGACTGACCCTGAGCATCCCACATAGGAGGGGGGCGCAGGGTCCTACACACACACACACACAGTCACTCACAGTCACAGTCACTCACACACACACACAGTCACTCACACACACACACTCACACACACACACTCACTCAGACACACACTCACTCACACACACACAGACACACAGTCACTCACACACACACAAACACTCACTCACACAGACACACACACAGTCACTCACCCACACACACACACTCACACAATCACTCACACACTCACACACACAGACACACACTCAGTCACTCACACACACTCTCACTCACACACACACACACACACACACTCAGTCACTCACACACACACTTACACACATACATGCAGTCACTCACATACACACTTAAACACACACTCACACACACAAACACACACTCACACACACACACTTACACTCACACAGTCACTCACACACTCGCACAGTCACGCACTCACACACACAAACACACACACACTCACAGGATCCCCCCCTCACGTGAGGTTACCCCCTGCCTCTGTCTGCAAACACACACAATGCAGACATACATGCACATGTCCATTAATGCTTGAGAGCAGGTCTATAATTGTGTGCACACGCAACACTAACGAGTCTCATTCACATATGCAGGAGAGCACAGAGGCACACACGCAGGAACATATTCACACACAGTATTACTCACACATGGACACACCACTTACTATAGTATACGCCTATTATTACAATCTGTGTGTATGTGTGTGTGTGAGTGTGTGTGTGTGTGTGTGTACAGGCATGTGCAAAATGCACTGTTGAAATGGAACATACAGTACTGGCACAAACTATGGAAACAATGTGCTGAAATAAGTTTAGTCCTCTTAAAACTATCTGTGCCCTTTCCTCTGTTGCTGTTGTTTCTTAGAGACCTTGTCATCTGCAGAAATGTACTCAAAACAGTTGGCCATGAGTGGTAATGACATCAAGTGGCCATCCGTGAAAATCAAGGAAGAAGAAATATAAGTTCAAGTTGATTATAAAAGTTGTACATCACATACATTAAATTGGTAAATTATGTAGGTACAAACTAATACACATACAGTACTGGGTGTAAAGGTCATTACTTGATATTTACACTCATTATGAATACAAATGCTGACTATTTCTTCATTTTGTTTATTACTTTATTACTTTACATGTATTATGCCAATAATAGAAATGGTTGGAAAATATTGCATGAATTCATACAATTTAACAAAAATGTTTCCATAATTTCTGCCAGTGCTGCAGTAATAATATATTTTTGTATGCATGTATTATACTTTAGATATTGTGCGCTGTGGATGTCATCAATCTTTGCCATTGCTATGCCAAAAATAATACATAACACGTAATCCTCAAACGCCACCCACCATAAATGAGTCAGTTCTCTGTGATCACAATGGTATTGGTCTCCTTCCCCAGCTCCCGCTCCGCCCCCCTTCCCAACCAAATGGTGCTAATGGCAACTGCAGACTCAATAGATTTGCAACTGCTCAATTTTACCCCCCCCAAAAGAAATCTTCTAAAACCCCTTTGATTGGCAGACTCCAGTTGATAAGGGGGTGGGTGTTTGTCCCCTCTCAGGTGAACCATGAAAGTCAGTCGATCATCCAACAGCTGCTGGATTCGACAGAGAAACGTAAATCACCAGCACCCCAAATCAATCCGACCATCGCAGCCTATCCACTCCTTCTGCGTCTATGTGGATGTGATGAAACAGGAAGACAGGATGGAGATGGAAGGGGAGGGGAGGGGAGGGCTGGGTATTGGACAGGTGGGAGACTGGGGTGCGTGTTTGTTTTTTGTGGCGGGGGGGGGGGGGGCTGGAGACAGACACCCTAAAGCAGGGTTTAGTGTTAGAGGGAGACAGTAGCCAGCAGATCCCCTTTGCTTGCTCGAGGAGATTAATAATAAATTAAGGCATCCCCTAAAAAGATATTCATGCATGCTAATGCATCCATTATTTATAGTGTGCACGCAGGGGTGGGGGTGGGGGGGGGGATCCTGCCTCTGTCACATGACAGGGGTAGGGCGGGGCTGTGAGGGGGGCAGGGGCATCTGCCCGTTGTGTCTCACAACCAGGCCAAGGGGGTGGGCCTCACCAGCAGACTGAATATGGGGTGCTGGCTGCCATGCCCTCATGTGGGGGGGGGGGGGAGTGGTGGATTAAACAAATAAATACATGATAAGAAATAACCACAGCGGGGATGTCAGGATCAGAGGAGACAAAGAGGCTGAAGTGGAGAGGAGGGGGGGTAAGGAGGGAAGAGGGGCTCAGCCCAGCTTTACTGTCTGGACTGCAGAAATCCATGGGGCAGAGCAACTCAACATTTTTTATTTTTTTTTAGCATGTTTATTTGATCCACTGTATACACAGTATTTTTTTTTTTTTTTTTTTTTACAAAGTCACATGATCTATTAACACACACACACCACTGTTTTGTTTTTTTTTCCTGGTAAGAGGAGCACTTTTGTGAAGCCAGAATGTTCCGGAACAACCGTTCCGGCTGCTATGAGACCTGCCCCATTAAGGCTCCGACTTCAGTGTGAAGAACATAAAAGACCCGTCTGAACGCGCTGTCAGCTGAAACACTCTCGCACGTGTCATTGTTTCACATGCGGAGACGCGCAGTGCGATGGCAGGAGGTAATTTTGATGATGAAAAGGCTAAGGAGAGAGACGTTAGAGACGGAGAGAGAGAGAGAGAGAGAGAGAGGGTGAGAGAGAGAGAGAGGGTGAGGGAGATTCGGGAGGCGGAGAGGTCGGTGGTGTGGCTGTGTTGGGTGTCACAGGCCAGCAGAGAGTCCCAGCAGAGCAGAAGAAAGACGATCAGATGAAGGAGATAAGATAGAGAGAGAGGGAAGAGAGAGGAGGGAGGGTCACCCCCCCCCATCCGATCTCTGTATTGTGACCCTCCCCCATCCGATCTCTGTATTAGCAGAGATATAGAGATCAGGGGGTCACCGTGTCAGACAGACTGGGAGCCTGACTGCCAGTTGCTGATCTCTGCACACACTGGTGGACCGGGGACCGGAGGGCCCTGCAGAGAACATGGCTGCTCAGAGAGTCTCAGTAAGGGCGCTCGGTGGTGAATAATGCACACACCAAACAGCCATACAGAGTCGCCTACAACACAGCCCAACATAACAGGCCCTTAGAGAAAGCTTTTCCACAAAATGTGTGCCTGAAAATGCCTTTTGAACCCCATAGTGAATTAACCAGTCCACAATTATAATATGTGTATATGTGCATGTATGTGTTTCTATATGTGTATGTACATACTGTCAAAACACGACCAAATGTTGCACTCAATTTTATTATTATTATTCCAGCAGTAGTATTAGAAGTAGTAGCAATAGTAATAAAAGTGAGGTGCAAAAATTTGGGCACCCCTGTTTTAGATGTCTGTTACAATTAATCTGTATGTGATCGAAAGCAAACCTGAACGCTAAATGGTACAGAGTGAAACATGAGACCATGCTCATTTTAAAGCAAGATTGCTTTTATTTTCATTTTTTTCTGTTTATAAATTATAAAAAAAGGAAAAGGGCCCTTTGCAAAAGTTTGGGAACCCTATAGGATTATTCTTTATTATTTTCTAAAAAGATGATTTCCAAGGCCCAGACCCAGGTGATTTATTTGACAGAGCTTCACTGAGACAGGTGTGTATAATTCCAGGGCTAGTATCCAACTGCAGTGGTTGTTCTGTCTGGTGTTAACAGCCATGGGTTCATCTAAACAGTTATCCAAGGATTTCAGAATAAAGATGATTCATTTCCACCAAGAAGGAGAAGGCTAAACTCTTTCAATGTTTCAAACTACCTATATCTACTGTCAGAAACATTATTAGAAAATGGAAGATAAGTGGAAGATTTGAAGTCAAGGCAAGGTCTGGAAGACCAAGAAAGATTTCAGATAGAATGGCCCAAGACCTGGTGAGAAATGCTCAGACGAACCCACACATCACTGCATAAGCGCTGCAAAAAAGAGTAGCAAACACAGGTCTAGCTGTTCACAGGACAACAATATAATGTACTTTAAACAACAAAGACCAGAAAGAACTACCTCAACACAAAATTAAACATCTGAAATATGCAAAAGAAAACATTGAGAAGCCTGAAGCTTTTTGGAACAATGTGCTTTGGACTGACAAAACCAAAATTGAACTTTTTCACCGCCACCAAAGAAGCTATGTTTGGAGAAAAAAGGGTGAAGCCCTTCTAAAGAAGATCACCTTGTCAACTGTAAAGCATGAAGGTGGATCCATTATGCTTTGGGGTTGTGTGGCAGCTGGGGGCACAGGAAATATTGGAAGTGGAAGAGTTGAAGGAAGAATGGAAATATCAAGAAACTCTAGATGTTCAAAGGTCAGTCGAGACATTGAAGTTTAAGAGATGTTGGATATTCCAGCAAGATAATGATCCAACGCATCCCTCAAATTCAACCATGAAGTACCTCCAGGAAAGACAGATGGCCACTACAGTCCCCAGACTTTATTATTATTGAAAATCTGAGGACAGATCTCAAACATGTCATATCTGCAAGGAGGCCGAAGAATATTTCTGAGCTAGAGGTGTTCTGCCAGGAAGAATGGGGAAAAATTCCAAAAGCAAAAACTGAAAGACTCTTAGCTGCCTACAGGAAGCGTTTACAAGCTGATATAGTTGTTACAAAGTACAAACTTTTGCACAGGGCTTTTTTCATTATTTTCAAACAATACAAAAATGTAAATAATAAGTAATCTTGCTTTAAAATTTGGTGAAATGTGTAATTTCTAACATTTAGAGGTCAGGTTTGCTCACTTAGATATTTTTACCAGGGGTGCCCATATTTTTGCACACTACTGTAGCAATAGTAACAGTAGTGCTAGTAGTCGTATTCACCTCAATCTTACACATGAAATGTTAGTTTAAAGAAAGTTGCAACAACATTTTCTGCAACATTTGTGCAAGCGGGCCTTTCCTGATTGTCTGTTTTAGTTTTGCCCAGTTTAATGGTCTGATTGTCTGTTATAGTCTTGCCCAGTTTAATGGTCTGATTGTCTGTTATAGTCTTGCCCAGTTTAATGGTCTGATTGTCTGTTATAGTCTTGCCCAGTTTAATGGTCTGATTGTCTGTTATAGTCTTGCCCAGTTTAATGGTCTGATTGTCTGTTATAGTCTTGCCCAGTTTAATGGTCTGATTGTCTGTTATAGTCTTGCCCAGTTTAATGGTCAGTGACTGTTTGTAGAACAGTTCTAGAGAGCTCTGTAGCTTCAGCTATGCAAATCAGCGACACTTATGCAACCTCCCATTATGCGTGTTTACTGGTTTCAGAAGATTCTTAACCTCTAAACAGTGGGGATTTTCAGCATAATTACATCTTTGGGATTTTATTTTGGGATATTAGCAGTGCATGAATATGTGATGTGTATGTGAAAAAGTCACTGTGAAAACTGTTGCTCTGTATAATTTTGGTATCGGGGCGAAGAAGAATTATACACTATTGTCTCTTTTTAAATATATGCTTCTGTGTCCTCTTTTTTGCTGAATATATTCATACAATCAGATTTAAAATGTATTAATAATAACCAGATTATTCACAATGTTCATAACCCATTTACACAAGAGAAAAAAAGATTAAATTAGCAGTAAAGTTCTAATTGACGGTGTTAGCATAATGGTTCTCTTGAAGTATTACTTCAGGGCAGACCTCCCAAGCACAAGGCTACATCACACACACACACACACACACACACACACAAACGCACACAAACACACACACACACACACACACACACACTACAACCTTTGTTCCTCCGCAAAATGCAAGGTGAACAATTCACCATTTTACTTTTAATTTTGCCAGACATTGGAAAACCTATAAACTTTGGAATGATGTCAAAACAACACTGTGGTGTTTGCATCAAATTAAACTTTCCACTGTTCAAAGAAAAAAAACAATCCTGCCCCTTGTACACTTCCCATTATTTTTTAATGACAGTACATCGGCATCAGCATAATTATACAACGTACAGCCACCGTTATTAACGGTATTTACAGCAACTTGTTAATGTGAAGGGGGCTGAGTGTGGAACTGCTTGAGTGGACTTTCTCCTTGGCTGGCAGTTAGCACTGTTTTACATTCATTCATCCATTATCCTAACCCGCTTATCCTGAACAGGGTCGCAGGGGGGCTGGAGCCTATCCCAGCATACATTGGGCGAAAGGCAGGAATACACCCTGGACAGGTCGCCAGGTGTGTGCAGGGCACACACACCATTCACTCACACACTCATACCTACAGGCAATTTAGACTCTCCAATCAGCCTAACCTGCATGTCTTTAGACTGTGGGAGGAAACCGGAGTACCCGGAGAAAACCCACGCAGACACGGGGAGAACATGCAAACTCCACACAGAGAGGCCCCGGTCGACCGGGGATTTGAACCCAGGACCTCCTTGCTGTGAGGCGGCAGTGCTACCCACTGCACCACCCGTGTCGCCCACTGTTTTACAGAAAATAATATATGTTTATTGTTGTGCATCTTGCCTTTGTTTGATTGTTATCGCCGCAGCGGAGAGGGGGAGGTAGACTGGCTTTAATGGCCATATTTGTATAGGAGACAGAAGGGCATACAGACCACCAGACAACAGAGTTCACATTTAAAGTTCACTTGTGGGCTGTTCACATGTTGGTTGATCACATGTGTTTTTTTGGACAAATAGGGGTCTTGAACACATGTTTATTTTTATTATTTTATAAGAGCTGCCTCACAGAGCCTGAATTGCCATCTCTGTGACAAAAGCGTTTGAAGAATACAGTGTGTTACCATGAATAAATGAAAAATCAAGAAATGCAGAACATATTCTGTAGAGGGTCTCACTCTGCCAGGAGGAAGCCTTGGGCCAAGAGAGCCGTACTGAAATCAGAAACTAGTTGAGTTTACTGAGTAATCAGCTAGTTTAATTGTTCAATTAAGCACTGAATAACCGTGAAACTATTGCATGTCAAAAGCTGCCTAGTTTTATGTTGGTACAGTAATCATGTACAGCAAAAGGTTCAGTGTTTCTTTCAAACGGGAGTACAGATCTTAAATAAGCACTGCTCATTATGCGGAGAGCTTGAGTGACTACTTCCTTGTGCAGGCAATGGGCACCGTCATTCCAGACCGCTGTTCCACAGCAGAAAGTACCAAGCTGGATTATTTGGTAAGAGATTAAACTGGCTGTATTCTACTGAACACCCAAGGAGGAGTGCTTTCAGTTGGAATGACATTTACTCCTGTTTTATTTAATTGCCAGCACTTTCCACTTGACACAAGTTTCATCACGCAGCAAACCCTGACCTCTTAACATTGACTAATCCTACTTATGCTGCTCTTAACACAATCCTCTATAAAGCATAAATCCCCAGTTCTTTCTTATATTATATCATATTATGGCACTTAACAGTGCGGTAGGTTTAAGTAATGACTTTACGCTGCAGACTGTGACACATTGACACTGATAACGTTTTATCGCTTACATTTCACCTAATCTTTTTGCATGCCCTTTTTGCAAATTGCTCAAGATAACAACATCTGCTAAAGACCTTCAAGTGTAAACATAAAAAGCCCAGCTGCTAGAGGCTGTCAATCAAAAAAAAACGGCACAACTCCATGCCTCTAAAACAGTAACTGTTGAAGTCCCTGCCCCAACACCTCCCTCTACACCCCCCCCCCCCCCCCCCAAAACAATAATAATCCAGCCAAGTTCCCTCTCCACCTGCGTACGCTTCCTTGTCCTTCCCATCAAGGTGAGGGTCTCAAAGCGCTGTACGCATCATCGGTGCGTTCACCATCGATCTTAACACAGCGCCGCAGAGATATGCAGACTATGCAGATCCGGCAGGGCTGAGTGAGGTGAACGGTCCGGGGAGAATGACATCCCCTGACTCCCATTATTGGTTTGGGCCCCATTGTTTTCAGACAGGCCTTATGTTCCTCTGAAGTGGCTTTCTTTCGGAAAAAAACAGAAAAAAGGTACATTAAAAGAAAAGAAACTCCGGGCTGAGAGTGGCCCAAATCAATTACCGCAGTTGCCCCCTGCCTCTTCTTTACCATGTGAATGGGGACCGGGCCGCATGCATAATTTCCGCCTGGTCATTGTGACCCTTTTTCTGACAGGACTGCCCCCCAAAAAAACCACAGGCGCTGGGCTTTTGTTATGGGCGCATCCATCTGCATCCAGGCCATTAGAGGGTATTTGCACTTCCTCTGTGGCCCCCTGTGTCCCCCCCGCACTGGGGTTTTTTTGACATGCGGATTGGGCCCGGGGTTCGCCCCGCCGATGCTGATTCAGAATCGCGGTCCGGCGGGGTGGGACGTTTCGGGACGAGGGAGGGGGCAGCGGGATTCTCCTGCCACCTGTCAGGACGGGTGACGGACGGGGGGACAGGAGCCCGAGTCGTACCAGGGCGCAGGCTGTGCGCGGGGGTGTTCGGTTCACACCCCTTCTTTGTCGCGGCGTTCTCGTGAAGCACACTTTTGTTGTCGGACACAGTGACCGTCCCCGCCCCTGCCCTCCGTAACCCTCCGGAACCTTCCAGAAGGGCCCCCCCCCCCCGGGGGACCCCGCCATCTGAGGCGCGATTGGTCGCGTCAGCGGAACGACAGATCGCCACAGTCCTGACAGGACTGGGGGGGGGGGGGGGGGTCCAATGGAACCATGGGAATGGGGGAGTCATGGAGATTGATGACCCCATTAAAAAGTGAATCCTAACAATCGAGCAAAGAGAACAAAGACGGCAATACAGGTATCGTAAACCACTTAAACGCTGTAAAGGGTGGGGAAAGCATGGAAAAATGGCCCCCTGCCAGATTGCGTTGGTTAATAAAGTCAACGAGACCTATCCACGCCTTAGCCACTATACAGATGTCTGCTGTATTGTTTTTTGGTTCATTGACTTTAGAAATGTTGTCCATTTGATTTCCATACACTTTCACTTTTGTATAGGTTGAAGAACGCATACTTTCAGCATAGTTTCTATCACCCAGGCAATGGCATTAACCAAAAATACTTCAGTGTTTTTACCGGTAAAACTTAGTGCCTTACCCAAACATATCCCAGTGCTGCTGAATTCTATGGTCAGCCGCAAATTATTTGTAGTTATTGAGGTGAGGCCTTCCTAAATCAGGTCACCGTTTGTTTGTTTCACAGTATGTGCGCTGTGAGTTTGGACGGCCACCACCACGCAAGAAGTTCCCCAACAGGAAAATGAAGTTATATTTCAATTGAATTGAACCTGCCCTGAATGAGTCTCATGATCAGCAAGAACCATTTTTAAAAAACAGGAATTCACTCACGGTTGGTTAGATATGACATAGATGTCGTTGTCTGCCAATTCACACCCCCCTGTGGGTAATGTAAATTCTTGTTGTGTGGAGTTTGAGGGCTCCACGTTGTGGAGGAATGCTGATGGAAATGTTGATTTAATTAGGCGGGGGTTTTGGCGAAGGCCGCGGGGCGCAGGGGGGCAGCGGGGGGGCAACGGGGGGGCAGGAGGGTGGGCAGCGGGGGTACCTGCAGGCGGGCCCCCGCGGGGCGTAATGTGGGGCAGACAGCTCTGGGCATGTTGGGTAGGCTCTGATCGGGCACCGCGCAGGTGGGGAAGGTGGGTCCACTCTAATGCTGAATGGCCCTGACTGTGCTCAGCATAAGACACCATCTGTTTCAGCTGGGGTGAGAGGTGTGTGTGTGTGTGTGTGGTGTGTGTGTGTGAGTGTGTGTGTACATGTGTGTGTGTGTGTGTGTGTGTGTGTGTGGTGTGTGTGAGTGTGTGTGTGTGTGTGTGTGTGTGTGGGTGTATGTGTGTGTGGGTGTATGTGTGTGTGTGTGTACATGTGTGTGTATGTGTGTGGTGTGTGTGTGTCTGTGTGTGTGGGTGAGTGAGTGTGTGTGTGTGTACATGTGTGCGTATGTGTGTGTATGTGTGTGTGTGTGTGTATGCGTGTGTGTGTGGGTGTATGTGTGTGTGTGTGTACATGTGTGTGTATGTGTGTGTGTGGGTGTGTGTGTGTGTGTGTACATGTGTGTGTGGGTGTATGTGTGTGTGTATGCGTGTGTGTATGTGTATGTGTGTGTACATATGTGTATGTGTATGTGTGTGTTTGTGTATGTGTATGTGTATGTGCGTGTGTGTGTGTATGTGTGCGTGTGTGTGTGTGTGTGTGTGTACGTGTGTGGGAGAGGGTAGGGGGTGTTGGGTGACCAGGAAAGTCAGCTTTTTATAAACACATTTTCAACTAGAAGCAAGCTGAGTGTGATTCCGGGACAGAGTAGGAGGGCCCAGTGTGCTAATATGACTTCCAGAAAAGTGGAATCTGTCAATATCAGTGCGTCCTCTATAAGGCCTTGGTTAAACTACAGCCAAGGGCCAGGAAAAGTAGCAGGTTGTGTGCAAACAGGCACAGCAGAACATATCCTCTATTATCTGTGCATCTGCTGAGACTCAGGGAAGCATTTCTCAGCAATACCAAACAGAGATACAACTGGAACTGCTGCCACCAAAAAAATATAAAGCACATTTTTCAGAGTTAGAATATGAAAGAACCACTTGTTCTGAAAATCCAACTTCACAAACTAATAATAAGAGTTAGAAAAGGTAAACTGTAGAAATTGCCCATAGAAACTATTGAAACTATAGATAATCTGCTAAGCAAATATATTTAAATTGTGTCAAAGAGAGAAAATTGATCAGGATAAAACTGAATTATAAACACTCTGTTCTTGCAAGGCACAGAACGTTAACAGAGACAAGTGCTATTTCACACGCAGGCCGACACATAGACACACATACACACACACACACACACACACATACACACACACACACACACACACACACACACATACACACACACATGCACTCACAAAGAAACACACATGCACACATACACACACACTCACACACACACATACACACACACACACACACACACACACACACATACACACACACATGCACTCACACAGAAACACACATACACACACACTCACACACACACACACACACACACACATACACACACACATGCACTCACACAGAAACACACATGCACACATACTCACACAGAAACACACATGCACACATACTCACACATTCATACACATACACCTAAAGGCTGACACACACACACACACACACATGCAAACGCACATTATTATGTAGTTATTAGACTGCTGCTGTAGCCTATCCACTTAGAGGTTTGATGCGTTGTGTATTCACAGATGCTCTACTGGCTACGACTGTTGTAATGTGTGGTTATTTGTGTTACTGTCACCTTCCTGTCAGGATTGACCAGTCTGGCCCTTCTCCTCTGACATCTCTCATTAACAAGGTGTTTTTGCCAACAGAACTGCTGCTCACTGGATGTTTTTAGTTTTTCACACCATTCTCTGCAAACTCTAGATACAGTTGTGCGTGAAAATCCCAGGAGATCAGCTGTTTCTGAGCAGTTTCAAACCACCCTGTCTGCCACCAACAATCATTCCACAGCCAAAGTCACTTTTTTTCCCCATTTTCCCCAATTTTTTTCCCATTCTTGATGGTTGATGTGAACATTAACTGAAGCTCCTGACTCGTATCTGCATGACTGCATGCATTGCACTGCTGCCACACGATTGGCTGATTAGATAATCACGTGAATAAGTAGGCGTGCCGGTGTTCCTAATAAAGTGCTCAGCGTGTGCACATGCGCGTACACACACTCTCACAGAGACACCACGCACATAGCACACGCGCACACGCGCACACGCGTCCCGTTAATGTCACACGACTCCGTGCGCACGCGCTCCGACACGCACACAGGTCAGGACGTGGCCTCGACGCACAGAGGAACAAACACGCTGCGCGCCCAACGCACGCATGTACACGTGTTCTCTCGGTCGCTCTCTCTCTCTCTCTCTCTCCCTCCCTCCGCTCCCTCCGTCTCCCGCTCTCCCCGGGGATGCTCTGCCCTCCTGCGTCTGATGATCCTTCGCTCTCAATGATCCCGGAGAAGAAAGGAAGAGAGGAGGAGGACTGGAGAAGGAGAGGAGGGCCGCGGCTGGCTGGCAGTTTTTTCCTTTTTTTTGTGTTTTTTTTTTTTTTTATGCGTCTTTATCGGGCCGAACGGCGCCCGGTCCTGCTCGCCCGGTCCTGCACGCCCGGTCCTGCTCGCCCGGTCCTGCTCGCCGGGTCCTGCACGCCGGGTGCTGCTCGCCCGGGCCTCTCCTGGCGTTTCATCCTTTGTGCGCCCAAGGTGTGTCCAATGCACCGACACTTTGTACTTCGTACAACACATCACATTCTGCCTGCTTTCTTTTGGCGGGGTGCGGAGGGGGGGGTGGGTAGAAGGGGGGAAAACAGAACCCCGAGATACAGAGGGGGCCTGACTGCTTCAAAGCCGGGACGCACAAAGGCTTATGAAGCGTTGCTTCATGCAGAGTTGTGCCAGATGTAATTGCGGGGTTCCCAAAGATAGGGTATCACGTGAAACGCGTGGCCCCGCCCTCCCGGCAACATGAAAGGAGAAGAGGCTTTTCAACTGCAGAAACTTCGCCTTTCTTTTGATTCCCCATAAACAAGTGAGCAAATAAGCAATCCACAGGCCTCTGTTACAAATCCTCCCCTTACTGACTCCAAAAGGCAATTTCATGCGTTTGGTCTGATGGATGCCCAGTGAATAGGATGAATACCTAATGGGGAGACCATTACCCAGAGCATCAAGTGATTTCAAAATGGTCGCCCTCCCTTCTTCTTCTCCTGTGTTCCCTTGTCGCAGTCATCTTTTTTTAAATGTAAGACTAGCCTTATTGAAATGTAATTTTTTTTTCAACCACGGAATAGTGTTGATTTGCTAAATGTGAATCTGTCTCATTTCCCGTGTTGGTTTTGTTGGGCGCTGGTCGTGTAAGAGGTGCTGCGTGGCTGTTAAAGCTTGACACGGTTCGGCCTCGCCCTCCGTACCCCCCAGACCCCCCCGGGCCCCCCTGGGCCCCCCCCCGGACCCCCCTGGACCCCCCCCGGACCCCCCCGCGGAGATGAGAGCCACCACGCAGCCCACGCGCTGACCTGCGCTGACGGGCGCGTGACGCTTCGCGCTGAGGGCAGGTGATTAGCGCTCTGAATCTGTGCGCGTCTCAGGGCGACCCCCGATTGGCTGCGGAGGCTCGGTGAGCTTAGCCAGGCAGGGTCGGCGGGTCTCTGCGGACAGCAGACCCGTGGGAACGAGCGTGTGCCGTCCCGTTTGGCGGTTTAAAAAAAAAAAGTCGTCCGGATGAAACGCGGCAGCGGTGGTTTCCGGAACGATCCGCGTGACGCCAGTGCCCTCGTCGGTTGTCGAGGGGCGGGGCTCGTTACCGCGAACGGGGGACGTCGGAGAGGAGAGGAGAGAACTGCTGTCGAGCGCTCGGGGAAAGGAAAAAAAACATGGCAACCCCCGAAACGCGGGGAGCTGAGCAGGAGGAGCAGGGTTTTCCGCTGGATCCCGCTGGGAGCCTGACAGGGAACGCCGGGCGGGCCCCTCCCTGTCTCCCTGATCCTCGACTGGGACAACTTTGGGGCGCAGCGGCTGCCTCCGAGTCTCCAGAGCTTTACCGAAAAAAAACGAATGATAAAGGGGTAGAGCGTAGCTGCACAGGGACCAGCCAATCACAGGGACTCGCTGTAACCGGAATGAAATCTTCCCTCTGACTAAAGTGTAAATGAAGGATTCGGTGTATATCCAAGTGGTGTTAAATGGTACCTGGCAGGTGGAATGGGAAAAGGGGGGAGGGGGATTTGGGGAGGTGGGGGGAGGCAGGGGGGGGGGTGTAAATCGTAGCTTCGCCATCTTTGTATATGAATGACACACTGTCTCCATGAAACAGAATAATTCATTCTGTTTTGCACACTGCACACCTACAGGAAGTGTGTTTTTTCTGCGAGAGGGAGGATGCCCACGGCACTGACCCCATGACAGCGGCTTATGAAATGGGACACTGAAACAAAATGGAGGTCATATGCTGAGCCATGATGAAAGCTGGGGGAACAGTAGCTGAGGATGAGTGACAGCTCCCACATTGCGTTCTCTAATAGTGCTCCGCTTTTCAGAGTGTATGAACAATGCCATGAAGATACACACGTCTCATTTTGACAAATAATAGAGTACGCTGTTTCAGAATATAGTGCAGTAGTGCAGTTCTCGGGACTGACCCAAAGAGGGCAGTGTTACTTTTTTACATCGGTAAGTACCCTCCCCTGTCACCCCCTCCGCCTCCTTGCTGGTCCTCTGAGACGCACAGTTGTTTTTGCGCAAGCCAGCTATAATCCCCACCCAGCTGACGCGCTGCGGGTCACAGATACGCACTACACCGGAGCCAGTCGCCGACCCCAGGGCATGTTGGGAGGTTGCTTCGCTCTGTGAGTTGGGGGCGCTTACTCAACCCATCTGGGGCAGTGAGGACAGTCCTTTACCCTGGATTTACCCACATACCCCTCTCTCTGCCTGTGCCCTCTCCCACTCCGGCCGGGACACAGAGGGGCAGTGTGGCGATGATGACTCACACTGAGTAACAGCGCCAATGAGCGTCAATGGCTCACACGACCTGGCCCTCTAAACAAACCCCACTGTAATTGGCTCAGTAGTTCTCTCACAAAATGGCTGCCAAGCGTATCCTCAGTGGGTAATGCATATTGATAGTGGTTGAGGTGAGTTCTCCACCCCTGCCTCCATAAAGTGCTTCGAGATCGTGAAATGAGAAAGGTACGATATGAATGCAAGCCGTTCCCCTGTGATCACCTTTATCAGACACAATGAAGGCGTTCCTGGATGAATTGTTAAGCGAGAACTACATATCCCAGCCACCTTTGCTGCAAGGGTATATCCGTTCAGACTTATCAATGGGCAGCAATTACATGTGTACATACACATGTACATGTGTTAGTCCATTTGTTTATTAAATGTATTTATTTGTTTTGCTGACAATCTAACCCAAGGCAACTTCCACAGTGTACACTCTAAAATAGAAACTTTACAAATGTATTCAGCAGGATATTTACAATTCTGGTCAGACTTGTTCGACTATTGAACTTACGACTTCAGAGTTACAAGTCAAGTTATGTAAGTGTAAAACTACACTGCTGCCCATGCATGTGATTTTGGATATGTTGTCGCACATTTATGCAGTTGTGTGTGTGTGTTTGTGTGTGTTTGTGTTTGTGTCCATCTAAATCGATATTGTCTTTCATCTGTATTTCCTTATCACTCACAGTGTTTATCCAGTTCTACAGCACGACTCCCCGCCGCTCACTTCTTCTCTTCACTTTAGCGCAGAAGTCTGACACACCCCTCGTACACACATTAACACTCACTCCACTTCCACGGAAGAAATCCTAAGCTTTCATGTCGTTCTGGCGATACAATATTTTATGTATGCACATAAAATCGTTCTTCTGAAGAACATAAAATGTCAAATGTCAAAAAGACCTTTTCATTAAATAAAAGTGTGAGAGCAAAAAAAAAAAAAAACGAAAAAAAAAACAACTTGAGTCCAATTTTAATGTCTAAATGGGAGAAAATTAAGATGTTTTTAGTATGGAATAAGGTGGTTAAGCATATGCATACATAACATGTTGGGGGTTAGACCTCCTGCAGAGAAAAGGCAGGGCAAAGACTCTCTAACTGGGGTACCTCCGGGATCGCTAATGATTAATTAGCTCGTGTCATTAAGTGAAGCAAATGTCGCCCTGGCTTCCTGGGGAAGCTGTCACGCCGCACGCACTCGGGATTCTATCACGGGAGCCTGGAAGCCGTCGCGACCGAAAACGCAGCAGACTCTGACATCTAGTGGCGTAATTCAGAACTGCAGCCACTGCAGCGTGGATTTACAGTTTTAATGGTTAACACAATTTTACACCGCCAGAGAGACTCCCCAAGATATAATGTAAATTTAGCAACACAAATCTTTATCTGTTTAAAACTGAGAAATACATTTCTACTGACAACCAGCATTTAATTTAGGTCAGCTGACCCATTGATTATTTACACTGAATCAACTAAATTATGACATGGGCATGCCTCTTGATGATGTTGTGCCATAGCCCTTTGAGAAAGATATGTTTTTTTCAAGGAATTTTCACTAGTGAGAAGGGAAAAGTACGTAAAGAATTCAATAAATAATAGTAAAGCCTGACCCTCAGTGCAGTGACAAAGATAAACTCAATGGAATAGAAGCTGTGAAAACCAGCAAAGGCATTCGACTCTCAGGTCCAGCAGTGGTTCCGGCGTACCCCATGGACCACTCCCTGGGCCCGTTATTTATGGAAAGAAAACAGCCCATAGCCTCTTTCAGTATGAAGATTCAGCACATTGCTTTTAGCACTCTTTGGCTAGATTATAGAATGCAGTGAGAGTTGGTTCCACTTGGTTGCATCGCTGTTCTCTTAAGCAACGCAGGACCTTGAAAGGCATTCTAGCCCTGTTACATCAATCATAGTCACATGTCCAGATTCCAGCACCAGGCCGTATCACTGAACATCACAACCCAATGGCCTGAACTAAAACTATGAAACTAGGAAGTAGAAAAATGAAGTCTTACCGGCACAATTCTGAAAGGGATGCAAAGCCGTTCGGTCTGTTGACCCTCTACTGGGCCAGCAGGAGATGAAGCCAGCACTGCAGGTTTGCCCCTGCATGTGACGGCCCGATGAACTGGGAGACTGAAGTTGAACAGGTCCGATATTACAGAGGGATGCACGGACATGGCCGTTCTCTACGCCTCCACAGAGTCCTGGAGCAGAGGATGGATTCTCCCCTGGTCTTCCCCTGCCTCTCCCGGGGTTTCACCCTGTACCAGCTGCACAAGGAGACGGAAATGTAGCGTGGAGCCGGCCGAACAGCTCATTAAGGCCCAGGGCCAGGAAGTCTATCCAAGTGTGACGAGGTGAAGGTGGCTGAGACAAAGAATGGATCGGTACAAAATACAATAGGCCGTTAACACAGCAGTCACAGAAAACACACACACAGACATGCACACACACACACACACACTCTGCACAAACACACACACACACACACAAAGGCACACCTGTCAGGGGCTTTCCGCACCGTGAACACGAGCAATGAAGCCTGGCAGCCTTTCTGCCCCTCCTCAGGTGGTATTCCGTGTCTGTCAAATTAAAGGGCTTCATTCATACTCCCGTCTTTCTCAACTGTAATCCCAAAATAATGACACGGACAGTTTCACCTCTTATACACGGGCACACACACACACACACACACACACACACTTACACACACTCACACACACACACACACACACTCACACACTCACACACACACACACACACACACTCACACACTTACACACACTCACACACACACTCACACACTCACACACACTCACAAACTCACACACACACACTCATATTTACTGAGGAACACGCATGCATATAGCCACACAGGCCCTGAAGTACACATGCACACAGACACACACACACACACATACACAAACACACACACACACACACATACGCACAAACACACACACACAATACACACACTGACCTACAGACATACACACACACACACACACACACATACACGTGCACATGCACACTCATATTTACTGAGGAACATGCATGCATATAGCCACACAGGCCCTGAAGTACACATACACACATAGACACACACAGACACATACACAAACACACACACACAGAGACACATACACGCACACAGACACACACTGACACACACACACATAAACACAGACACACCCACACACACACACACACACATGTATACGCACACACAAATATACTGAGGAACATGCATGCATATAGCCACACAGGCCCTGAAGTACACATGCACACAGACACACACATATACACTCACACACACATGCACACATACACACACATACACACAAACACACACACACACAAATACACACACTGACCTACAGACATACACACACACACACACACAGATACACACACACATACACACACACATACACACACTGACCTACAGACATACACACACACACACACACACAGATACACACACATACACACAGACACACACATACACACACACAGATACACACACACATACACACAGACACACACACACACACACAGATACACACACACATACACACAGACACACACATACACACAAACACACACACACACAAATACACACACTCACCTACAGACATACACACACACACACACACAGATACACACACACATACACACAGACACACACACACACACACACACAGAACAGAAATGTAGAGTCTTATTGACCAGACAGGCCGGCTGGTGCCAGCCCCTGTCCCAGACGTTAATGAACAGCCTCAGTGGAACACATCCAGGCTCTGGATGGGGTCTCAGCCAGCCTGGAGGAGGTGTCAGCCCTGGGCCCTCACCTGTCACTCATCTTTATTGAGTCCTCACAGCTGAGACGGGGTCTGGGCTAGAATGCACAGGTCAGGAAATGGCGGACGGATTCATTCTGATTGGTGTGACCTTTGAACTCGTGCATACTTTCACAGACAGGTAGGATGAGAGGAGGCACACTTTCTTACGCTATCTGCTGTTTTTGTTTTTCATGAGTATCCTCACTTGAAGAACAAAGGATTTCTATAACACTATGCTTAAGTACAGTATGTGCTCTCTCTCTATCTCTCTCTCTCTCTCTCCCTTGAGTCCCTTGGCTCGATGCTCAGTGCTTAGTAAAGAGTTTTCAGGCAGCTACCTCATGTCCTTTCCCCTAAGCAAGAAATCCAGTAAGTAAGTTTCTAGTGCAGTGAAATGACTGTGGAACCAGACCGGACCGAAGACGTGTGAATGCAGGGAGGTTGCCTGGGATTGGCTGGGAACTGCTGTCAGTTCTTCCCCAGTGACACTTGATTGGCCAAAGCCAGGTGCCATCTCTTCCAATGAATATAGTCAATAGTCCTCTGTAGCAATGACATTTGACCTCTTGACCTGGAGGCTCTGTGCGTGTATTTGCGTTTGCATGTGTGTTTGCATGTGTGTGTGCGTGCGTGCGTGTGTGTTTGTATGTGTGCGTGTAGCATGTTTGTGCTGGTGCGAGTCTGTGTGTGTATTTTGTGCAGTAGATGTAGGGGTGTGGGGGGTGGGAGGCAGGGTTGTGGAAGGAGGGGAGGCCCAGACACCCATCCCCTTAGAATCGGTCGTCTGAGTCGGTCCTATGATGTGTATTTTCAGGGAACTTGTCAGCTAGAAAGATTTAATTAAAGTGCACTTTGTTCCATTACGGCGCCTTCCCTTTTGCCTCCCACACCACAACACTGCTCTCCCGAATTAATTAGACTGGCCCATCCTCAATGGTCAATGGCAAGGGGGGGGGGGGGGGTGGATCATCTTCCCCTGAATGACGGGGCTTACATCTAAGAAGACACTTTATTTTCTACACTTGAGGTTTGTTGTCTTTTGTGTCCGTTATCCCATTCAGGGGGCACTTTCATGCAGCTGTACCCCCGTTAAAAAAGAGGCTCTTTGTGCGCGGCCCATGAATACGGCCGAATGTGTCCATAGCAGGTAGCCCTTATAGCAAGTTAATCTCCTGAAAGAGCCCCATACAAGCACTTTTAGAGTGTCCCTTGGCCACAGAGGGCTGTCACCAATCGAGCACTTCTCTCCTTTGTGCCGGGCGGCCGACTGCCGTGAATGTGAAGCCGCCGGCCCGGTGACAATGGCCGCCAAAAGCGTGGCAAAGCAATCACCTTTCGGGGCAAACATGCGTAATTACTTATAAACTATTTGGGCCATCTCCAGACAAGGGCCGAGGAGCAGGGGCCCGCTCGCGAAAGGGGACGCGGAGGGATCCCTTTCTCAGAGTCCCCGGGGCCGGCCGCGTTCGTGGCCCCAGCGCGGCCCCGCTAGCAGGCCCGGGCGTTTTTTTTTTTTTTAATACCCAAAATCCAAAGCAGGAACCATAGATACTCCACAACACTCGCTGGGCTGACTGCGTGTCCTCGAAAAGGGGTGAGCGAGGGATGGCTCGGGGAACTTATTGCAGCGGCTGGAGGACACCGAATTGTGGTTTGTGTGTTTTTTTCTTTTTTTTTCTTACTGGAAGTCTCTGAAAGTCCAGTGAAAGAGAAGGTACAGGTGTAGGGTCCAAACGTTGGCTGTGTCACACACACACACACACACACACACACACAACACCACGACGCATCACAGAAACACACAGACACCGGCATAGGCATGCTTCACTTCTGTATCATATTCTGGTGCAGTTTAGTCAGTCATTAGTCATTACGTGCCTAGCAAACACTAACCAGAAGACAAAGTAAGGTTTTCTGGAATGTTTTCTATTAGTACAGAGAAGGCAAAAGCAGTATGTTATATTTTTTCTTGATTTGACTCCACGATTTTTAGATTTGTAATCAAACAGTGCTCATGTGCTTAAAGTTCAGATTCTCAGCATTTATCAAATAGTATTTTTATACATTTTGGTTTCGGCGAGTAGAAGTGACAGCACTTTTTATGCAGTCCCCATAATGTTTGGGGCCATAATGTTTGGGACAAATGGCTTAGCAGGTGTTTCTGTTTAATCAGGTGTATTCCATTGCTTCCTTAGTGCAGTGCATCAGAAAGCTTTCAGTATATTTAGTCTTGATGCTGATGATTGCTTTGGCGTCTCTTACTGGCCTTTGTCAACATGAGAAGCAGAGTTGTGTCAAGGAAGCCATCATAAGGCTGGGAAATGATTTAAAAAAACCATCAGAGACATCGGCCAAACAGTAGGCTTATCAAAAAAGTTATTGCAGTATAAGCAAGTATACACAGCATATGGTGTACACAACTTCAAACATTGCACAAGGTCTCACCACTTGTGCAATGCGCCTTACCGCAGTATTGCTGAAAACCACCCGATAACCAAACACAAATGACAAAGCAGTGGGCTAGGGGATATGTGAACAGTGATGACTGAACCGTGGGTTACAGAAACACCATCAGCGTACATTCTCTATGGAGATGACTGAGCTGTCCCTCAATATGAGTCAGGAGGAGTGACTCCTGGGTGGATGGTGGCTGGCCTCCATATGACTGGTTAAAACCTTGTATGATGTCATAACGTATGTACTTTGTGGTCAGGCAAGGTCACAGTACAGTCAAGGGGATTTGACCGCTTTCATTAGTAACTGAAATAAGGAGACCTGGAGTAATGTGTTGCCGTCGCTGATTTCACTGACTGACTGATGAGTGAATGAATCAGGGTCTGATGGAATGGCTCCAGCAGTGATACCTTTTCACTAAAGATGGCAGTTGATCAGGAAACATGTCAAAAATCTGTACTGCAGGTAGTAGTTAGTAGGGGGGTTAATAGTGTTCCGTTTATACTTTCTTAAAGTATGTAAAATTCAGTTTATACTTTCTTTTTAAGATCTTTTCTCCATATTTCCCATGCTTATATTTTTACAGGGCGGCCTGTAGCGTAGTGGTTAAGGTAAATGACTGGGACACGCAAGGTCAGTGGTTCTAATACCGGTCTAGCCACAATAAGATCCGCACAGCCGTTGGGCCCTTGAGCAAGGTCCTTAACCCTGCATTGCTCCAGGGGTAGGATTGTCTCCTGCTTAGTCTAAAATCAACTGTACGTCGCTCTGGATAAGAGCGTCTGCCAAATGCCAATAATGTAATGTAATGTTATATGGTCTTATAAGGGCCATTTGTACTCTTGAAAATAAAATAATTTTGCCATGGTTAATTTCACCTTTGGTGTTTTTCCACATCTGCCACTTTTGCCCTCCATCAGGGACACCTTGTCGGAGGCACAGAAACTCCACTGGATTCCAACCCACATTGTCTTAGATAAACCCGGAAATTCATAAGACATATGAAACAGAATGATCTAGTTCAGGGATCATTAACTCCATTCCTGGAGACCCGCCAAATGTGTTGCTATCCGTTGTTACTCAGCACCTATTTTATCAACCAAAGAAGTTGAACACACAGTTAAAGTCTTGGGTCTCTATCGGTTGCTGGGAAAAACAGCAACGACAGACCCTGTGGATTAGGACCAGAGCTGAGATTACTGAATCACTAATTGTGTGCAATGTTTGAATTAACCAAGTGAATGTTGTATGGTCATTGTTTCAGGCTATTTTTAGTAAATCACCAGCTAGAAAAATCCAGCTAGACCGATTATCAGCTACCACTCGTTTCAAAACATAGCTTGAGCTGGTCAAACCATGTTGAATATGGAGCTGGTCAATCAGCTACACGTTGTTTCAAAAACTAGTTTGAGCTGTTTTTTTCAGTAGGGCATAAACAATTAAAAATTATACTTTGTTACATGCGTGTAATATCACTTTGCTGTGATGTCCTTGTTTTCATTTTGCCATACCATAATTTTATTATACATCTTGACCCCCCGACACTCGTTGTTATCAAAATTACAAAATCACAATTTCCCTCTGATGCACAAGCCTATCACAAAATCACCACTTTCCTCTGGTTAACAAACCTATAATAAAATCACCACTTTCCTCTGGTTAACAAACCTCTAACAAAATCATTGTTTTCCTACGATGCACAAGCCTTTTTGAAGCACTATGTGACAACATCTTCAGAAAGAAGAGGTGTAAATCAGTGAAGGGCTGATTGATTGTTTTCCATTGTGTTGACAGGAGGTGAGGGGGCGGGTTGTAGTTTTTCTTTTTTGGGGGGGGGAGAAAAAAAAAGGTAATTAGTGAAAAGGAATGTGACATAATGTTGCCTCGTCAAATTAGTCAGTTGAGGGAGACCCACATAGTAAACACGGCATAAAAGCACTGATGTAGGCTATACACAGCCAAACTACAACAACAACAAATGCAAACAGCGATTCACGTCATTCGGTGTTTCTGAGCCGTGTGTGTCCAAACAGTACCGTTCAAGCGTACGCACTGGAGTGAAAAAAACACCCTCCCTTTTTTCCCCCCTCACGCAGAGCAATTAACTGCTTTTTAAAAGTAACGACAAAGGAACCCGTTCAGATGGGACCGAATAAAATGGCTTCCACTCCCCGCCTTCCATTATAAAAGGTCAAGTGCTTTCCCCTGGTCTTGGCAGAGAAGGCACTACGGTGGACTGGGGGTTGTAGTTAAAAACAGGCCTGGCATGCAGACCCACACATGTGCCAGACTGCGCGGGCAGACCGTCTCAGTCCCCAACAGACCTCATTCACTGAGGGGAAATAACTGCTGGCTTTGTCGCCGTTTTCAGGCAACGTACATTTACATTTAAATGTCACCATTTTGGCAGATGACTTCCATTTAGCGTCTTCTGCAGAGCGACTTGCGTAGTGCATACAAACAGGTTCGGTAAAGAACGGCAATGGCGCTGTGTTATTCGTTTCACAACCAGTAGCAAGCATCATTATGCAAACGCACACTATAATGTTAAACGCCAAATTAGGCATAAGAGTGATCTGGCGGACATAGTGGTAATAGTAGCACAAAGAGTTTGAGGGTCTAGCGTTAGAGCGAGGTAAATCCAGGGATATTCAACCGGCAGGGTAAATATTCAAGAGTTTATGATCGGGAATAGTCACAGTTCATTGAGTCAAATGCAGTTGGATCAGGTGGCTTTTGATTCTGCCACAGAACAAGCATTGCTATGACTTGCTGGGAACTCACTCACATAGCAACATGTATTAGAATATTTTAGAAGTTCCTGATGATATTTTGTGAGTTGAATCCACACTGCAGGTGAATGTAATACAGTGCATCCGGAAAGTATTCACAGCACTTCACTTTTTCCACATTTTGTTATGTTACAGCCTTATTCCAAAATTGATGAAATTCATTTTTTTCCTCCAAATTCTACACACAATACCCCATAATGACAACGTGAAAAGTTTTTTTGAGATTTTTGCAAATTTAATTTAAAAAAAAAAACTAAGACCTCACATGTACGTATGCCTTTGCCATGAAGCTCAAAATTGAGCTCAGGTGCATCCTGTTTCCACTGATCAACTTTGAGATGTTTCTACAGCTTAATTGGAGTCCACCTGTGGTAAATTCAGTTGATTGGACATGATTTGGAAAGGCACACACCTGTCTATATAAGGTCCCACAGTTGACAGTGCATGTCAGAAGTCAAAGGAATTGTCTGTAGATCTCCGAGACAGGATTGTCTCGAGGCACAAATCTGGGGAAGGGTACAGAAAACTTTCTGCTGCTTTGAAGGTCCCAATGAGCACAGTGGCCTCCATCATCCGTAAATGGAAGAAGTTCAGAACCACCAGGACTCTTCCTAGAGCTGGCCGCCCGTCTAAACTGAGCAATCGGGGGAGAAGGGCCTTAGTCAGGGAGGTGACCAAGAACCCGATGGTCACCCTGTCAGAGCTCCAGCATGGAGCTGTGGAGAGAGGAGAACCTTCCAGAAGGACAACCATCTCTGCAGCAATCCACCAATCAGGCCTGTATGGTAGAGTGGCCAGACGGAAGCCACTCCTTAGTAAAAGGCACATGGCAGCCTGCCTGGAGTTTGCCAAAAGGCACCTGAAGGACTCTCAGACCATGAGAAACAAAATTCTCTGGTCTGATGAGACAAAGATTGAACTTTGGCGTAAATGCCAGGCATCATGTTTGGAGGAAACCAGGCACCGCTCATCACCTGGCCAATACCATCCCTACAGTGAAGCATGGTGGTGGCAGCATCATGCTGTGGGGATGTTTTTCAGCGGCAGGAACTGGGAGACTAGTCAGGATTGAGGGAAAGATTAATGCAGCAATGTACAGAGACATCCTGGATGAAAACTTGTTCCAGAGTGCTCTTGACCTCAGACTGGGGCGACGGTTCATCTTTCAGCAGGACAACAACCCTAAGCACACAGCCAAGATATCAAAGGAGTGGCTTCAGGACAACTCCGTGAATGAAGATAGGTGTGCCAAGCTTGTGGCATCATATTCAAAAAGACTCGAGGCTGTAATTGCTGCCAAAGGTGCATCAACAAAGTATTGAGCAATGAATACTTATGTACATGTGATTTCTTTGTTTCTTATTTTTAATAAATTTGCAAAAATTTCAAAAAACTTCTTTCATGTTGTCATTATGGGGTGTTGTGTGTAGAATTTTGAGGAAAAAAATGAATTTATTCCATTTTGGAATAAGGCTGTAGCATAACAAAATGTGGGAAAAGTGAAGCGCTGTGAATACTTTCCGGATGCACTGTATATGGAAGAAGATTTCTTCTGCCATACAACTTGGGTCTTATTCCTTTTGTTTTGTTTGTGTTTTTATTTTTTAATGTTTGTTAAATACATGTATTTGACATGTTCCAGCCTACACCGGGACTGCAGACAGAAATGACTGGACACACCTGACACTATTGCGGATTCGCAGATTATTGTGCACTCCCCTTTACACTGTGTGAATATCTGTGATTGGGCGACATGTGAAAGAATTTCCCCACCCACAACACTCAACAAGGCTAGCAGCTGAGACTCAGGACATTTAAGCGACTGGTCTAAACCGGATAGGGGAGGAAACGTTTCTCAAACAAGAACTATTAGTTTTAACCTCCGGCTTTGCATTGTCACTGAGTTATTATAATCTTTTGCAATGATACGTTTACAGGCCCAACGCCTCTGCGATATTCTGTTCTATGGTTACCGCCTCAGTGTGGGCCTCAAAAAAGGGCCGATTAGGAACCATAACATCTTATGTCCACAAGGGGGCATATGTGCTCCTTTTCGACTCATCGATTCATATGAATCGTAATCCTAAAATCCTGAGGCAAATTCCTGTAAGCAGTCATTGCTAGTGGTGTGAATTGGCAAATCAGAGTGGATGATTTCATTTTACGACCAACCATGGTTTTTCTCCAAGGACACACCTTGCGGTGAAACGTGATCAAACAAGTTCTGCCTGCAGAACTGCATATTAAATTATTAGATAGCGATTGAGATGGATTGCACAAATGGCACTGATTAGCCAAGAACTTGCAATGCTACAAGGCAATTGGTTCAATTATACTTCCTTAACACATAAGAACTAACTTTAGAGCTTGTTGGAGCTAATTATTCCCACAGAGGGGGGCTTGGGAGGGTTCAGTATATGGTCTTTCCAGTGTGCGTGCTTATCTTGAAGTTAAAATTCACATCCCGGAATACTTCAAAGACATAATTCCTTGTAACTGTGAATTACCGCGGGAAGCCATTTTTAAGTGCAATCGAGAAATTCATGTTAGAACGAACAGATCAGGCCTCGACCAGACCCTCATCATATACATATTTTATATATATGAAATTACTCTTTGAAATGTAAAGACGTTCCATTAGATCTCAGAGAATAATTTGACGAAACTAACCAACATCCCATAATCATATGAAATTGTGTACTGAATATTATCATAAGATGTCTCATTTAAAAAGCATTTAGCGGGTGCCTACATGGTTAAAATGCTGCGCCTGCTGCATAGTACCTCCACCAGAGAAACCTGGGAGAAGTATTCTGTTTCTCCAGGTGTGTACGCACACGACTCAGAGCAAACAGGACCTTGGACTACAAACATGCAGGACGGGGGATGGGCAGGGCGTCACTCCTGTACAGACAAAGCCTCTTGTGTGTGATTTTAAACACGATTACGTGCTTGCGGCCTATACAGTTGTGTTCGAAATAATAGCAGTGTGTTTAAAAACGTGAGTAAAGCTCAAAATCCTTATAATAGTTTTTATTTCGACGCATTGGGAACACTGCACATTATATCGTAAATCAAAACATGAAGAAAAATGTGTCAATTTTTAAATTACTTTACAGAAAATGAAGAAAAATGAATATTGGGCTGTTCAAAAACATAGCAGTGTCTGCATTTTTCTTTACAAACTCATATTTACTGTATAAACTGAAAATTCCTGTGAATCACTAAACTAATATTTAGTTGTATAACCACGGTTTCTGAGAACTGCTTCACATCTGTGTTGCATGGAATCGACCAGGATGATTTGACAACATTCCACAATTCCTCTGCATTTCTTGGTTTTGCCTCAGAAACAGCATTTTTGATGTCACCCCACAAGTTTTCAAACGGATTAAGGTCCGGGGATTGGGCTGGCCACTCCATAACT
Source organism: Conger conger (assembly GCF_963514075.1). NCBI lineage: Eukaryota > Metazoa > Chordata > Actinopteri > Anguilliformes > Congridae > Conger > Conger conger. The sequence goes on along the minus strand of NC_083762.1, from coordinate 7,280,467 downwards.
TTAATTTTGTTGGTCTGGAACCAAGATGCTGCTTGCTTACTGGTGTGTTTGGGGTCATTGTCTTGTTGAAACACCCATTTCAAGGGCATTTCCTCTTCGGTATAAGGCAACATGACCTCTTCAAGTATTTTGATGTAGGCAAACTGATCCATGATCCCTTGTATGCGATAAATAGGCCCGACACCATAGTAAGAGAAACATCCCCATATCATGATGCTTGCACCACCATGCTTCACTGTCTTCAGAGTGTACTGTGGCTTGAATTCAGTGTTTGGTGGTCGTCTGACAAACTGCCTGCGCCCCTTGGACCCAAAAAGAACAATCTTACTTTCATCAGTCCACAAAATGTTTCTCCATTTCTCTTTAGGCCAGTTGATGTGTTCTTTGGCAAATTGTATCCTCTTCAGCACGTGTCTTTTTTTAACAGTGGGACTTTGCGGGGGCTTCTTGCCGATAGATTAGCTTCACACAGGCATCTTCTAATTGTCACAGTACTCCCCGGTAACTTCAGACTGTCTTTGATCACCCTGGAGCTGATCATTGACTGAGTCTTTGCCATTCTGGCTATTCTTCGATCCATTCGAATGGTAGTCTTTCGTTTTCTTCCACGTCTCTCTGGTTTTGCTTTCCATTTTAAAGCATTGGAGATCATTTTAGCTGAGCAGCCTATTATTTTCTGCACTTCTTTATACGTTTTTTCCCTCTCCAATCAACGTTTAAATCAAAGTACGCTGTTCTTTTGAACAGTGTCTGGAACAACCCATTTTTCTCAGGTTTTCAGAGAGAAATGCATGCAAACATGTGCTTGCTTCATCCTTAAATAAGGGCCACCTGATTCACACCTGTTTTTTCACAGAATGAATCCATCCATCCATCCATTATCTTAACCCGCTTATCCTGAACAGGGTCGCAGGGGGGCTGGAGCCTATCCCAGCATACATTGGGCGAAAGGCAGGAATACACCCTGGACAGGTCGCCAGTCCATCACAGGGCACACACACCATTCACTCACACACTCATACCTATGGGCAATTTAGACTCTCCAGTCAGCCTAATGTGCATGTCTTTGGACTGTGGGAGGAAACCGGAGTACCCGGAGGAAACCCACGCAGACACGGGGAGAACATACAAACTCTGCACAGAGAGGCCCCGGCCGACGGGGATTCGAACCCAGGACCTCCTTGCTGTGAGGCGGCAGTGCTACCCACTGCACCATCCGTGCCGCCCTCACAGAATGAATGACCTCACTAATTGAACTCCACACTGCTATTATTTTGAACACGCCTCTTTCAATTAATTATTCAATTACACAGACTCAGGAGCATGTGTATCATGAATGTTGGGTTTGTTGGTTTTCTATGACTCTACTACACCTACTGGTAAATTATTTGCCATGTAGTAATATATATATAATATATATTTTCTACAAAAAACAGTGATTGATCTGGTAAGTCATGTTGGACTGCTATTATTTTGAACGCAACTGCACATTGGACCTAAAACCTGTTGGGTTCCTCTTCCTCTTCCTGTTCCTGTTCCTGGCCACATTATTCTGAATTATTTTTACATTTTACATTTACAATTTAGTCATTTGGCAGACGCTTTTAATCCAAAGCGACTTACAAGTGCATAGGTTCTACCATAAGTCAAAGCATCACATCCAGAACTAGCAAAATACACATGAAATGCTGTTCTAAACATAGTTGTCATCATAAGTGCATTTTTTATTTATTTATTTATTTTTTTTGGGGGGGGGGGGGGTTTAGACAAGGATAGGGATATCAGAAAGGAGGGGCAGGGGAAATCAGGAGGGAGGACTAAGGTAGAGTTTGAAAAGGTGGGTTTTGAGTCTGCGTCGAAATAGGGGGAGGGATTCTGCTGTTCTGACAGTGGTAGGCATGTCACTCCACCACTGAGGAACCAGAACGGAAAACAGGCGTGAACGTGCAGCTCGACCGCCAGGTGCACGTAGAGAGGGAGTTCAACAAAGCTGGGGAAATAGTAGGCAAAGGGAACTGATCTGTATAACTCAGCACACAAACAAGCTGTGGGTGCAGTGAATGACATCAGTCACCGCCTCCACAGAGAGATTGAGTTCCTTCCCTCTGCCTGACGTCTCAAAGCACCAGTGGCCAAAAATAACATCAATATGAGATCCTCTGTCCCAGCCACAAACAGAACCGGGAGAAGAGCTATCATTGCCATTAGGTATTATACGTATGTGATTGCGCTGCCTTTTTGCTCCGTGTGTTTTTCATTTCCGAAGCGAGATCAAAGACTAAGTTCTGAGCTCTACAGCTGTAAGTTTCGAGTTCTGTGTTTCAGGCTTTTGACTTCTGCTTTTCTCTCAGAAAACATCCTTCTATTACGCATGTAGACACTAAATGGTTTCCAGTGGTAAGGGAAGGATAAGTAATTATATATTGAAACCAGAAGAAGGTTTAACAGTATGAAAAAAATCTGGATTAACCAACACTGGTCCTGGAGAACCTTTGGGTGCACTGGCTTTTGCTATTTATCCTGACTCATGAAACCTGCTGAGGCAATTGTATAATCATGTGAGTTAATTATGTAATCAGATGATCTATGTCTGAGTAAGAAGAAAATACAACAGTCTCCAGGGAGCAGGACCCTGTGCCAGAAAGCAGGATTACAGAGTTACAGTAGCTGTATAACTGCTCTGAGTAAAACCTGGGACCGCTCTTTTTAATTCAGTCCCTGTTCAAGGTTTGTGAGGGTTCCAGGTATCTAATCCTGTTTTGTGATACAGGCCCCAGGACTGACCCTTTCTTGCTCATATCCAACAGGTAGATACAGGTTGAGACCTGCAAGGTGGGTGGTTTGATCCCCGGTGTAGCCACAATAAGATCCACACAGCCGTTGGGCCTTTGAGCCCTTAACCCTGCATTGATCCAGGGGAGGATTGTCTCCTGCTTAGTCTAATCAACTGTACGTCACTCTGGATAAGAGCATCTGTCAAATGCCAATAATGTAATGTAATGCCTGTGGGCTCTCATATGAGGAACATGATTATGCATTGGAAACAGGGATAAAAAAAAGAAAATAAAACAGACAAAATACTGATTTCTTCATAATTGATTTAAACTGCTGTTTATCTGCAGCTATGGAGTTAAATTTAATAAAGATTCCCACTTGCTGCCTGCATGTTGTTTTGAAGTATAAATATTGGTATTGTGCCTGCCTTCAATCAATATGATCTTCAATCAACATGATCAGTTATGATTTCAGATCTAGATGACCCTCTGTCTCTAGAGGCTGCTATCTAGGTTTTTCCTAAATATTATTTATTCTTTGAAGTGCAGGAGCAATTGATTTCACTGTACACCTCTGTGAAGTGCTCTATGGCATTTGTTTTCATGACATCAGGACAATATTTTCTAGCATACCAAATTTCTTTTACCAATAAACCTGCATTGCGCAAAAGACACTCTCACAATGTTTATAGAGCACCTTCAACTCCTTTATAACTCACATAGCAAGAAAAGTGTAATGTTCCACAATATGAGACCTTTAATGTGGATTGTCCCTGTCAAATAAAGTAGTAAATACATTAAAATAATTATTACCTATGGTGATCTCAGTTGAGTCAGGACAGCTTATATTTTGAATAAATATACATTCAGTGACTACTTCTTTAGGTTGACCTGTACACCAGCTTGCTAATGCAAATACTTAATCAACCAATCATGTGGCAGCAACTAAATACATAAAAGCATGCAGATTTGGTTAGGATGTTCAGCTGTTGTTCAGACCAAATGTCAGAATGGGGAGGAAATGTGATCTAAGTGACTGGTGCCAGACAGGGTGGTTTGAGTATCTTGGAAACTGCTGATCTCCTGGGATTTTCACACACAACTGTCTCCAGAGTTTGCAGAGAATGGTGCGAAAAAAAGAAAAAAAACTTCCAGTGAGCAGCAGTTCTGTAGGCAAAAACGCCTTGTTAATGAGAGAGGTCAGAGGAGAAGGGCCAGACTGGACAAAGCTGACAGGAAGGTGACAGTAACACAAATAACCACACATTACAACAGTGATATGCAGAAGAGCATTCCTGAACACACAACACATCAAACCTCTAAGTGGATAGGCTACAGCAGCAGAAGACTAAAACATAAGTCTAATAAATACCTAATAAAGTGTATATATTCATGAATATGCAATGTAATTATTCTGGTTTGGCACTGAATGGATCAGTTTAAGGTGCTTCTGTGTACGCTCCAGCATGAACTAATGTACCTAATCCATCAAATCTCCCCTACTAAACAGGAGAAATATAAATAAAAACACCAGGACTTAGAAGCAGATCCGGAAAACAGGCAGAAGCTGGGGTGGTGAAGGGCAAGCACAATTCTGCATGCAAAGTGCAGCACAGGAGACCCCACGGTTTAAAAAAGCTGCTCCCTCAGTGAGGTGCGTATGTGATTGGTTGAGTATGAGAACATGCGTTGATGTGCGTATGTGATTGGTTGAGTATGAGAACATGTGTTGATGTGCGTATGTGATTGGTTGAGTATGAGAACATGCGTTGATGTGCGTATGTGATTGGTTGAGTATGAGAACATGTGTTGATGTGCGTATGTGATTGGTTGAGTATGAGAACATGTGTTGATGTGCGTATGTGATTGGTTGAGTATAAGAACATGTGTTGATATGCATATGTGATTGGTTGAGTTATATTTTAGAGTAACAAGTTATATTTTCATCTGATGCTAAGCGACGGTCATCTGCACAGGTCACGCCTCCAACATAACCGTCGACGTCGACGGTCGAAATGGTGAATTTGGGCGAGATCTCGTGCGTTTCAAGGACATGAACGTTAATTAAACTGTATCTCTAAATCCCAGAAGAACTCGTGAGTCATACAGAGCTACGGCTGCACCACTGCACATGGGAGACAGACGCAGGGACAGTTGGTCCCTCGTGCGCGTGCAGTCAGCGACTCTATTCCCCCCTCCCTCTTCAATTAGCTGTCCTGTGTGTCGTTGTCGTTGTAAGTTGCTCTGGCTGGATTGTTGAGTGTAAAATGAATTGATAAAATAAATGAAATGAAAATGATGAAATGAAAAATAAAAAAATAAAAAAATAAAAAATTGGCCCTCGTCCTTATCTTTGTTGTACAGGTAGCAGTTGAAATTGTACTTCCCTCTAGGGTCTTTCAGCGAACTTATCCCTGGTTATGGATATGCACTTTGTTGTACGTCGCTCTGGATAAGAGCGTCTGCCAAATGCCAATAATGTAATGTAATGTAAAATTGAATGGTATTCACAATCTGGGTCCTAGAGACACCAAGGTCTCCACTTCTGGTGCGTAGCTCCACCCCCTTCATTGCTCCCTGCCTATCACAGCTCACAATTGATCTCTGGTTCGATTCTGGAAACTACAAGCGTATCCATTAATCTATAACTTCACAGCTGCCCAGTAAAATGTTGAGTGCTAGTTTAACTCTAACAGTAGCCTCTATACTCTGTTAAGAGTTATATTTCCAACTATTTGGGATAATATTGATCTGTGCTTTGATTCTCAAACCTACAAGCATATTCATTGATCTGTAACTTCACAGCTGCCCAGTAAAAATGTCCAGTGCTAATTTAACAGTAACAGAGTAGCCTCTATACTCTATACTTCCGTCTATTTGGAATTAAATCTGTAATTTGATTATCAAACCTATAAGCATATCCATTAATTTATATCATTTTTCACCATCTTCCATATTTTTCAGCAAGTAAAAGAAAAACTATTGTATTTTGTGTTTGTAGACAAACTGCCACTTGTTGCAACCTGAGTTGATCACGGCTATTAAACACAATGATTTGTACCATGCTCTAGAATCCACAGCCGTGACTGCTATTTCATCTATTAATACTGCCTCTTCACTATTTCCCAGATTTATGTATGAAATATCACAACCAAAAACTGAACAGAAAGAATATCGGTAAGCACTGTTACTGAAACTTGCTCAGCAGTTGCACAGTATAGTGCTAATATAACTCTGTCAGAGTAGGCTGAGTCTATTTGGGAGTAACAATTGATTTAACAATGAACATTTGACAGTGTGCATGTTCACATTATATGAGAAAGCTTAACTTTCCCTCTGAAAATACAGAACGTGCATGTAGTCATTATTCCCTCATATAGGCCTACAGCTGCTATTTTGTACAGTATAGCAGGTAATACTAAATCAAGTGCGAGTAACTTTATATTCAAAGCAATTTCATTCTACAACTGTTACTCATTCGCATCCAAAATTGACCCACATTCTGCTAGAACTTGGTAAGATATTGGAGCATTTTGTATGGAGAGCCGTTTTTTTTTTTCAAACAGCTATTTCTGTTCTGCACGAGGGGAGAAGAAACGTGATGAAACCGGCTACAGACGATAACTGCCCACACAGCGCAGGTGTCGCCCAGTTAGGACACCCACCGATGTTCTGCACATGCAAGAGTGAACGAAAAAATCCAGAGATGCTTATCTAATGTAACGGTTTACTCTGGCAAATCCGATGGCGAAGACTCGCAGCAGCTATGCTCGTCTAAAGGGAAGATCTTCGCTGAGCGATGACACTGAACGTATGGTGCCTGCGCGTGAGGATCTGCCATTGATTATCCAGCGGTGACTAAAATGGGAGCGCATCGCGGCGATCAGAGCGGAGCGCAGTCAATGGGAGGCTGAGGAGAGACCGGCTAGCTACCGAGAGCGGAGCGCCAGCGGCCAAGACGCCGCAGTCCAGTGTTATTCGTTAAAAGAAAATAAGGAAGGATGCTGTATTTTCGAGTGTCAGCTAAAGGTAACACTGTCATTGTTAACGCGCTATGTGTCGTTATGTGGACATAGGATAAACCCAATAGCATTTCAAGCGAATGATATGAATGTGTCAGTGTACGTAGTCAACAACGGAATGTTGACGGGTGGGAGCTGAGGTTTCTTTTTTTGTTTATCAGTACCAGCCTGAAATCCCAGCTAATCGAATGTTTGTTCCGAATTATAAACGGCAATTTCATTATTCAGCGCATTTGGCATGCCACATTAGCAATGAGAGCAGAAAATGACTGCTTTTCAGTTGCATGGTAACATAACGGTTTTACCAATGCAGCTATGTAGGCTATGTGAAAGGGTATCAAACGGCATATTTTCATTTACATAGTAGGCTACTCAATGCACCAGTAATTTTCTTAGCGAGAGGTTCAGGCAGTGGTTGGGGATGTCTTCACCGAGATTAATCAAGAAGAACTTTCTTCAGAGGGTGCACAAATAAACACATACATAAATAACGAAATAATAAATAAATAAAACAAAATCAAAACCATCAGGTGAAGTCAGTCCTTGATGCAGTGTGTTTACAGCCCTCCTGTCAGATATTAGTGAAGATCATTAAATTCTACTGCTGCTCTTTGACTTTTGTTTTCTCCCACAGGCCGGAAATAGTCAAGACTGGTAGTAAACAATCGGAAAAAAAGGTTTTTGAAAGAAAGCCGAAACTACCGCAACCTCCGCACCCCCACCCGCCCCCCCATGTTACTTCCCCCACCACACTACCCACAGCATGCCCACCTCCCTGGCCCCTGCTGTGGGCAGTAACAACAGTGACGTGCCCTGGGACCCGGGCTCCCCGCACCAGCACCCGTCGTCCGTCGCCAACAGCGTGGCGAAGATGGCCCTGATCTCGGTCATCGTCTGCACCTCGCTGTTCGGCAACGTGGTGGTGCTGCTGGTGTTCCACCGCAAGCCGCACCTGCTGCACGTGGCCAACCGCTTCGTGCTCAACCTGCTGCTGGCCGACCTGCTGCAGACGGTGCTGGTGATGCCCTTCGCCATCGCCGCCACCGTGCCGCAGGTCTGGCCCCTGGACGCGCGGCTGTGCCAGGCGCTGGTGGTGCTCATGCACCTGTTCGCCTTCGCCGGCGTCAACACCATCATCGTGGTGTCGGTGGACCGCTACCTGGCCATCATCCACCCGCTGTCCTACCCCACGCGCATGACGCCGCACCTGGGCACCAACCTGATCGCCTGCACCTGGCTGCTGAGCGTCCTGCAGAGCACGCCGCCCCTCTACGGCTGGGGCGCCATCGACTTCGACCGGCGGCACAACGCCTGCGCCGTGGTGTGGTCCTCCAGCGCGTCCTACGCCGCGCTGGTCTCCGCCTTCTCCTTCTGGCTGCCCGTGGCCGTCATGCTGGCCTGCTACTGGATGGTGTTCCGCGCCGCGCGGAGGCAGAACGCCCTGGTGCACCCCATCCAGTCCGGCCACCAGCTGGACTCCCACCCGCCGGGCGCGGGCCCCCAGCAGCAGCAGCAGCAGCAGCCCCTCCCCGACGGCGCCCTCGTGGCGGGTTACCCCGGCAGGGTGCGCGCCCGGCGCTTCCACTACCACTGCAAGGCGGCGCGGGTGGTGTTTGTGATCATGGCCTCCTACATCCTGAGCATGGGGCCCTACAGCGTGCTGAGCACGGTGTCGGTGCGCTCGGCGCCCGCGGTCCCGCCCTGGCTCTCCTCCCTGGCGCTCATCCTCTTCTTCTTCCAGTGCTGCGTCCACCCCTACATCTACGGCTACATGCACCGCAGCGTGCGCAAGGAGTTCCTGGCGCTGCTCTGCGGGCCGCTGTGCCGGCCCGGCCGACCCGCCCGGGGCTCGGCGGTGGACAGCTGCTTCACCGTGACGGACGGTCGCTCGGGGCAACCGCACCCGCCGGGCGCCGCGGCGACCAGGGTCCACCCCCTGCAGACCTGGGAGGAGGGCACCACCTCCTCCTCGCCCACCGAGCGGAGGTCCCGGGACAGCCGCAAGGAGACCGCCTCGGTCAGCCTCAGCTCCGAGAAGGAGCTCGTCGTCCACGGGAAGTGACCTGGAGGTGACCGTCGAGCGAACGCGGGAGGCTCCAGTCCTCCTGGAGTTCTGCTGGATCTTCTGTTCGGCACAACGGTGAATGGTAACAGCCAGTCAGGAACATGGTCTGGTTAGCCTTCTCCGCTGTAAGCCTGAAGGATGAAGGCGGTGAATTTCACTGAGGGGAGTTTGTTTCCAATCCCATCGACTCGGTGAAGGTGGGCCTAAGGTGGAAGCGGAGGTTCAACACCAGTGATTGAAACATAAGCTTATGGGCTACAAGGAAGTGTGTCGAATACATCAAACCTGCACAAAACCACCCTCAGAGAATCTGACCAACTTCTAATCTGCCATGTCCCTGGCGTGCCTGACCCTCCAGCAGTAAGTGCTGTTCCCAGACGGTAAGGTGAAGGTGACTCCAGATCTCTTTGAGATGTGATCATCTGGCTTCTGACGCGAAAGTCCGGAAAGCTAGGACAGTGACAGAGCTTTTAGCTCTTTCCTATCGGAGGCCACGCACTGCCCACAGTGAAGCAGGGAATTTGAGCTCCATTCAAAACCACTTCCCTGAAAAATGATCAACATTCGGCCAGTCCTTAACGCATCACACGGATCGTAACGTGCGATTCACCGGCAAAAATTCTACGCGGTTTCGAAAGCTCTAGGTGCTGAGAGCGCACAATGATTTTTCACGTTTTTTTATATAATGAGGGAAAGATGAATGCTGCTGTGTTTTGTAAATTTTGGTAAGCCTATGCACATACTGAATATAATTAATGTTAGGTTGCTCCTTCCCAATTGGTAAAAAAATAATAATAATAATGAAAAGCATGTAGGTGTTACATTCCATGGAAAACAGATATCTGTCACGTCAGATGAATGGATATTTCCCACAATATTTACGCAACACTGAGGGCAGCCAGGCTGTCAGCTCATATTTCATAGTGTTATTTTAATAACTTTTACAAATCCGATTGAAGTGCAAATACAAAGAGCGTGCAGGCTAGTGTTTGAAAACAAAAAGCAGCGCTACGTGGCAGTCCTTGAAAGAAAAAGAATAACGAAACAAAGCAGTCAATTATAAATAAACAAGGAGAGAACAATTCTCACTCACAATGAGAGTGATTTGTAAGTCAAACCGTACACCTTGCCTGGGTTGAATTTCTCCAAAGAAAATTCAGCGAGTACCCTTCGCTGCAAAGGAAACTCTGTGGACCAGGGGTGTCAAACTGAATTTCCAGGGGGCCGCAGTGTCTGCAGGTTTTTGGGGTTTCCTTCCAATCAGCTGTCAATGTCAGGCCTTGTGAACAAGGTATGTGGATTCTTTAGCTAATCAATGACTTGAATGAACCACGGGTGCCGAGAACAACCCAAAAACCAGCAGACACTGAGGCCCTCCAGGACTGGAGTTTGACACCTGTGCCCTAGACTATAGCAGCCCAGTACAGATCAACCAGCTTCTGCAAAAAAAAAAAAAACTATTGCAAGAGAACTCAGCTTTTAGAGATGTTGGCGTTCACCTCGACTGGATTGAGACCAGTTGACAAAATATCGCTGGATCTATGCTGTCCAGGATTGTTCCCCAATGTGGTGCATTATGGGATTGTACAATTTCCAGGACCCCAACCCCTTCCCAGTAGCGTTTTCTTTGTGAGTTATGAATCCAGAATAAAGTTGTACTGTTTATGACCTCGGTAAAGTTAACTTCCTTCCAGGTTGAGATTTCAGTTCATTCATAGCCTCGGGGTGTGCTGTGCTCCAGGGGGCCCACACTTGAAACGTCTTCAGTGCCAAAACGGCTCTTTCCAGGTCCTGCACTAACTGTCCCTGTTTGAAAGGGCCTCCTGAATGAGGCGTACAAAATGGTAAATGTTTGGCATTTATATAGCGCTTTTATCCAAAGCCCTTTACAACTGATGCCTCTCATTCACCCACGCACACACACACTCACACACCAATGGCATTAGGCTGCCATTCAAGGTACTACTGAGCTCGTTTGGAGCAATTGGGGGTTAGGTGTCTTGCTCAGAAACACGTCGACACACCCAGGGTCGGGGGAATCGAACCAGCAACCTTCCGACTGCCAGACGACCGCTCTTACCTCCTCATACTGAGGTCGCCCCTGAGCAGATGTGGCCCCAGTATCTGTCACTGACCGCAATACCAGCTGAAGTCCCAGGGCACTGCCAAAACATACAGCCCCCACCCGCCTCCCCCCCTTAGTTTGGATGGAAGTGGGTGTAATTAAATAATACAGCCTTGGCATATTTGCCCACTTTCCGCAGGTTCAAAGAGAGCGCGCACAATCCCCTCCACTGCACTTTACGTTTCTCTGAGTGTGCTTTGAGAGCATTAGATGAGTAACCCTCTCATCCCCAACTCCACGCGCGGTGCAGGAGTGAGGTGCGATGCAGTCGCTATTCTGGAGACACGGCAAACCTACTGGGAAGCTTGGCGAGCCTTCATTTCACGTATTTAAATGAGGAATCGCATAAATCACGGAAAAAATGAACGTGTAATTTCTTACCACCACAGCAGCTGGAATTCCTAATATGACCTTTTTAAGTTTACCGTTTCCTGGTCACGAACATCGCCATGCTGAACATTCCAGGTTTTCCATTTCAGTCTTCACTCAAGGTGAATTGCTTCATAAAGATTTCATGAAGCAATTGAACTGCATAAATGAATAAAACGTTCAAATGTAGGCCATTCGCCAAATGTCAGGGTGTCTGTCAATGACTAATACTACTAATATTAATAGTGATAACAAATTTCGTAACAGAATCAGATGTTGTTACCTTGATACAAAGCTGCACAAATCCATTTTTTGTGGATCATCCAATGATTTTGATGGCAAATCGCATGCAGTGGGACTCTGATGTGATTGGTAGACCAGGTCTGTGGAAGATGTCTCACCAGACATGGGTTATTGTGCATACACACTTTGTTTCACATTAACAGGTCATTTCTGACATGAAAGAAGGCAGGTATTATGCTTCTGGAGTTCCATCCATCCATCCATCCATTATCTTAACCCGCTTATCCTGAACAGGGTCGCAGGGGGGCTGGAGCCTATCCCAGCATACATTGGGCGAAAGGCAGGAATACACCCTGGACAGGTCGCCAGTCCATCGCAGGGCACACACACCATTCACTCACACACTCATACTTATGGGCAATTTAGACTGTCCAATCAGCCTAACCTGCATGTCTTTGGACTGTGGGAGGAAACCGGAGTACCCGGAGGAAACCCACGCAAACACGGGGAGAACATGCAAACTCCACACAGAGAGGCCCCGGCCGACGGGGATTCGAACCCAGGACCTCCTTGCTGTGAGGCGCTTCTGGAGTTCCCCCTTTTGAAAATAAAGATATCAATAAGCTGTTTTTTTGTATATATAAATACATGAGGAATTACACACTGGTTTGAAGCAGTACCTTGTGTGTAGTTCACTTTCCGAGTCCTTGTATTTTATAGACCATGTTTCTTTGTATTTACTGAGTACACATTTAGTTTATAGTATGTTTGAACAGTGATGTTCTGCCGTGAGTCTTTTCTTGTCAAATTTAAAATGACCTTTTTCCATGTGTGATTTGTACATACATTGGTGCAGAATGCTGCTTGTGTTGTTCACACAGGGAACACAATAAGTGATGAGAAATGGACGTCTACATTAAAACACAACTTTCCATTGGAGACCTGAGTCAAACAGGCTTCCTGCATCTGAAAACACTGTAGACAATCAAAAGATGATAATGGAGGATACATTACTGGACAGCCCATTTAGAACAGTGCTGTGTGATATGTCAACGCATTTATTGTTTAATCTGATTTTAGAATGTAAATAATCAAGCTGTTAAGTTAAATTTATTATATAAATACTTTTTATGTAATTATCCTTAGAATGTAAATTTTCCTTTCCTTAATTTCCAACATGGTTCAGAGATGTTTATGTACATTTTATATAAATTAATAAACTATGAAATGTCCTCGGGAAATCCATTATTGGCATCCACTATTGATTCAAGGAGTATTGGACAAAACCAGTGGTCTGTCTTCACAGTATGTAATTTGTGTCCTAGTCTACAAACAATGTAAATGGTAAATGGTTGGCAGTTAAATAGACACTGTACAATTGATGCTTCTCATTCACCCATTCATACACCAACGGCGATTGGCTGCCATGCAAGGCAAGGCACCAATCAGCTCGTCGTGAGCATTTGGGGGTTAGCGCAGGGACCAGCTCAGGGACACTTCGACACACTCAGGGTGGGATCGAGCCGGCAGCCCTCCGACCGCCAGACGACTGCTCTTACCGCCTGAAGGTCAGCAACGCAGTATACAGTATAGAGTACAGTACAGTACGCTATGGGCTAATGAAGTCACCGAGGAAGACGGCTCATTTTTATGTAAATGGCGCGTCTGATTAGAAAAAGAACAACGGAATGGAAAGGAGAGGAAGAGGTTCACAACTCTGTGCAGTGCAGTTTTATTTATGTTATGCATATATTAACGCAAAGTATAAATGCTAAGAGAAGCGCCCACAGATTTGAATCTGGGCAATGGCATAGTTTAGGACATTGAATACAAAAAAAAAACAAACAAAAAAAAGAACATACAGAACCTTACGTATGTACAGCATCCTTGGCCCTCTGCCCACTCCCCAAACAAATGGAAAAAACTCCAAAATTAAACAAAAATAAAAGCCTTATCACAACTATTCAAGAAAAGCTAATATTCTCTGTGAATTGTGGATTTCATCTTAGAAAGAGGACAGAGAAATACGCAGAAAAAATACTTTCCAATTTACCATTAAAAACAATGACTTCGTTCTTTATGACTTACTTGTAAAAACAGAAAGGAAAACCATATCAACATCAAGTAAAATGGAAAATGAACAGCGTACAAAAATGTTTTTAAAATTCCATTTGCACATTCACATTTGTTCTCTCAAATCAAACTTAAATGTCGAAATGAATAAACAATACATTTTTAGCATAGATCATCATCCTCAAAATCATTTGAGCCATTTATGACATGCTAACAACCATGTCTGTTTGCCAGCTGTTTCTCAGAATGGGCATAATTAGCAGTACAGGGACATGCCATGGCCAAGGTGTAGAAAAAAAACAAAACAAAACAGGCAAAATAAGTGTCACAACTTAAGGTACTTCTTAAAAAGAACAATAATAATAATAAAATAAAAGCAGTGATGATATCTTTGGACTTATCACACAAGGTCCCCGTCTCCTCTATTTCAGTGCAGGTCATATCGATAACCGCAATGACAATTCTAACAGTAACCTAAGAGTGAAATTTAAAAAAATATGTTTATATAACGCGACTTTCCCCCCCCAAACAAACGGGAAAGATAGAATGGGCCCCTCTGTCTCTGTACGTGTCTCACAGGCGCGGTGCGAAGGCTTCTTGTGGAGAGGGAGAGTCCAGCCCCCGCCTCAGTCCACCTTCACAACGCTGTAGATTTTACTGACGAACCAGAAGCAGGCGAAGAACCCGATGGTACCTGAAAGCAGGACAAAAGGACGGGTGAGATCCACAAACCCAGATCTTTCTGCCAGCCAGCATTTTCCTAATGACCTCATGAGAGGCGAACGCATTTACTCATTTATTTGACAAGGAAAATGGTTGGCAGTTATATAGCGCCTTTATCCAAAGCGCTGTACAATTGATGCTTCTCATTCACCCATTCACCCATTCATACACACACACACACACACACTCACACACCAACGGCGATTGGCGGTCATGCAAGGCACCGACCAGCTCGTCGGGAGCATTTGGGGGTTAGGTGTCTTGCTCAGGGACACTTCGACACAGCCCGGGCGGGGGATCGAACCGGCAACCCTCCGACTGCCAGACGACTGCTCTTATGGCCTGAGCCATGTCGCCCCAAAATGCACATGAACAACATTTCTCCAAACGCACCAGAGCACAGGCTCATTTCGGCCCGTAGTCCCTGGGCGACAGGTTTTGGACTTCGGAAGGAAACCGGAGCACCTGGAGGAAACCCAGGTGAACACAGGGAGTACGCGCAAACTCCACGCAGAGAGCATCCCGGTCGGATTCAAACCCGGACCAGCCACCCCGTGAAGCAACACTGCTAACCATTGGTCCACTGTGACGCTCAATGAGACATGGTGATATAGGGCTGTGGCATTGTAGTGCTGAAGGGAGCCACAGATGCTTAAACCTCCTCACGTAGAGCACAAAAAGCTTTGGTAAGGAGGCAGGGACCAGTGAACTACATTACAGTACTACCGGAACACGCGAATGTACGAATAAACTGCTTACCTAGCCAAACAAAACAAGCAAAGGCATCATCCTAATGACACAAGTAAATAACACAGGTAAAGGCAACAGTTAAGGTTTACAGGGAGGTAGGGAGGGACGGGGAGAGGTGCAGCTTGAAGAGGTGCGTCTTCAGTCTGCGAATAAATGAAATAAATATCCCGGGACGAAAGCACAGAGAGATGAATCCCACGATAACACGGAAGTGACATCTCAAACGGGTCCGTTCATCCTCAGAGCCAGCCGGACAATTCCCTCTCTCTCACAGGCTTCTCATCCCGTGACGGATAGCACAACAAAATTAATCTATTCCCAGATGAAATTACCAGCCGGGTGCTATTTCTGCGTCTCGCGTTTCCCAAGAACATCACAACAGACC
>NC_083762.1:6947438-6954938 GCF_963514075.1 Conger conger | reverse complement strand
CTTCCACAAACTGTCACATCTACACCTGCCTCCTGAAGATTGTGTCTGATCTGTCAGACCGGTAATTGGGGGCTTTTGTTCATTCTTCACTCATCAACTGAAGAGGCCATCCTTGGTCTACCTGCCCCTTTGTAATGACTGAGCTCACCAGTGCTCTCTTCCATTCTTAATTATGCTCCAGTTTATTTAGCTAAACCTATCATTTGGCCTATGTATCTGACTCCTTTATTTTTGAAAAATCCCAATAACAGACTCCAGAGACAATCAATAGCCTAGAAGCGAGGCTAGATACTGAAAGATTTCATATGCCATATGCACTGAGGAAACGATTTAATACACCTGACTAATTAGAAACAGCTGAGAGGCCAACTGTCCAATTACTTTTGGTCCCCTAAAATGGGAGGACTATGAAAATAAAAAGGGATGAAATTTGGATGCGGATCACCCGATATGGATGTTCAAATTATTTGTGTGACGGCCTGTAACATAGCGGTTAAGGTACATGACTGGGACACGCAAGGTTGGTGGTTCGATCCCCGGTGTAGCCACAATAAGATCCGCACAGCCGTTGGGCCCTTGAGCAAGGCTGTTAACCCCGCATTGCTCCAGGGGGGGATTGTCTCCTGCCTAGTCTAATCAACTGTGAGCCGCTTTGGATAAAAGTGTCAGCTGAATGACATGTAATGTAATATAATTAAAGGTGACACTAAAGGTCTGCACTTCAACCCCCATATCCATTATTTCCAAATCCATTGTGTTGGAGTAGAGAGGCAAAATAACCGATATTGTGCCACCGTCCAAATACTTACAGACTGCACCGTATGATCGTTTCTGTTCTGTTCTAATGCAGCGTACGTGTATTATCCCGGATAACACCAGATATCTCGCTCTTTTAAGAACGGAAGTATGAGGGAAGTTAAATATAGGCCTCCCGTTTTCTCTGCTGTTCCATGAGCTCGATAAAGCCTGCGCCGCGCCCGGCCGGAACAGTGTACTTATTGTCCCGCGCCTATAAAGAGGGATTGCCGTGCCCCTTGAGTGAAATTTGCAGTGGAACTAATGATGTTTTTTAAAAAAGGGCAGTCACAAAGACGGTGTGGAGATCATATGGCTCTTCTGGAGAGAGATCAAAGAGTGTTCGAGTCAGAGTCGATGCTGTTGCTGTCTTTAAAATAGCGCTGACATAGCGCCTAAAATGCATTTTTTCTGGTGTCCTCGAGGATCCATAATCTTTAAGATTTTAATATTTGTTTTTTTCAGTTAAACAGCTTACGGTGAATGTGATCGAGCTTGTGTTCCATGAGAAAACCCATATTGTGAAACGTTTGCTCTTTGAGGGTCATTAAAGTAAATATAATAAAAACCCTCGGAAAGATCAGATCTAACCCATACCTGGGTTTAATCGGCATGTATCTTTCGTTTTCAATTAAAAAATGCACTTGATGATTTATTTCAACTTTTTGTGAAGATGAAAATGTATATATGCATTTCTTGGAAATGTCTAGGAAATGTACAAATGCTGATTGAATCCAGGGCACCATATCTGATGGAGATTATTACCGCCTTTATTACCAAGTAAATATACTACACATTCATAAATATGTTCACAAGAAATTATACTATGAGTAAATATAAGTGTATTTGTCATCTGTGTTATAAATGCTGGATGCACAATGTCATGCATGTGCATGACCACTAGAGGGCATGTATGAATTGTGTCTAAATGAAATTCATATTGATAACGATAAACTGGTTATTTTTTTTGTAACAACAGCTCTGTTTCAGAGCTCCTTTCAGCCACAATTAAACTAGTCCATCAGGACTACTCGCCTGTTTTGCATTTGCTTGTCATACAAAGAGCCAAAAAGGGTAAGGGTAGAAAGAAAAAAAAAAAGAGGGGGAAATGGGGGGAAAAGATTGAAGAAAGGAGGTTAGATTTAAATAAAAAAAAGACGGGAATACAGAGCTTGAAGAAAAAAGGAACGGACAGTATAGGAAGATAAATGGCTCCCCAACGTAAAGGGAGATAAGATAGTCCAGCTTTCCATTCTATAGATTAACATTCAGCAGTGTGCAGTATTAGTCTCTAAGATGAATGGTTTCTGTGAACAACTGCAGGTAAACGCAGTCATCTCGGTAACACTAAAGTCTATTAGGTGGATAATCCTAAAGCGGCAGACTGTGTTGTATCTCTGGGACAGCGCATGTATACAGCATTCATCTCAATGCTAGGAGATACTGTACCCTCTCTGGTTAACAGAGTTGGGTTGTGTTAGCCTTCCCCCTTTTACTGACCTTTTTTAAATGTTTGTAATTATTTTGAAGAAAAAAATAAATATTTTTTCGATGTGGTACTTATACGCGGGTGATTGTCACAAGCAGGGTAATTGTGTTTGTGTCTCTTGTTTGTTCAAGAGGTTTAAGTCATGAGTGAGTCGTAATCCAATGGGCCTTGAGCAATGATTGTTATATCAGAGCTCCCAACACACTGTCAAGTGCAACTATTCATGAATATCCAATCAGTCCAGGCTAAAGACCTAAGTGTCAAAAAGAATGTCCGCTAACAACGGCGAGGAAAATACGGTAGATTTACTTCACCTCCAGCCCTCACCCTCAACCCACCCCTCCCCCTGCATCCCCTATACTGTAACAGGGCTCCTGCAGACGGCTGTTCAGACTGATGCAATGCAGTGACAATAAAGGATTAATTGTTCTGTTCATTGCTGGAGTGTAATATACCACAGACTGCCAGGCTGCACAAATGCACATTCACTGTATGAATTCAGGTCTGTGTGTGTGTGTGTGTGTGTGTGTGTGTGTGTGTATTTGTGACGCACCCGTGTGTGTGTGTGTCTGTATGTGTGTGTCTGGTGCCTGCATGTATGAGTGTGTCCAATGCGTGTTTGTGTGTCTGTGTAGGTCTGTGTCTGGTGTTTGCATGCATTGCAGTGGGTCTACTGTGTGTTTGTATGTGTGTGTGTGTGTGTGTGTGTGTGTGTGTGTGTGTTTGTTAGTGAATTCTCCACAGAAGTGTGCACAGTTTCCTTTGAAGCTGCAACCTGCCCTACATTTCTCCATTCAGCCCCCCGTGGCTACCATCCATACATTATTCAGCCCTAAACCAGGAGTCCAGGGGTTGGGAGGAGGAGCCTTCCCACTGCCTCTCCACCGGGTTTCTACCCCTCAGTGTTTTACATTTTTACATATTCATCATTTAGCAGACGCTTTTAATCCAAAGCGACTTACAATTGCGTAGGTTCTTCCGCAGGTTAAAGCATCACATCCATAGCTAGTAAAAATATGCCTGAAGGGCTGTTCTAAACAAAAAAATATATTTTTAGGGTGAGACAAGAGGGGTATTGGAAGTGGGGGGCGGGGGGGGGGGAATCAGGAGGGAGCTCGAAGGTATAGTTTGAAGAGGTTTTTAGTCTGCGTCGAAATGTCGGGAGAGATTCTTCTGTCCTGACAGTGGTAGGCAAGTAATTCCACCACTGAGAAACCAGAATGGAAAACAGACGTGAACGTGCAGCTTGACCACCAGGTGCTCGTAGTGAGGGAACCACAAGGCGACCACAGCTGGCAGACCGGAGTGGTCTTGCTGGGAAGTAGGGAGCAATTAACGATTGTATGTAAAGTGGGGCAGCTTAATCCCAGGGAAACTGTTGGATGTTCCATAGATTTAATTCATTAGCCTTATAAAGGGATGTATACATTCTAACCCTAAAATCTGTCACAGAACCCGCTTAATCATGACTGTGACCATTATGTAAAAAAAAAACAACTGAAAATTATCCAGAATTATTTGGCTTATTTGGTTGAACACAGAAAGCCACAGTACTGTGAAGGGAAACACATTTCCTCCCCGCACAACAGCAGAATATGAATATGGTACAGAGTACAAAACAGGCAGAATTTTCCTAGCTTGTGCTGACGGAGACAAAAATGTCACCCAATGGTGTAAAATTGAAGTATAGCTTCCCAGCTCAAATCGCTGGCTTGGTAAAGCCCAACAAGACGGCGAAACTCTGGAGCCTTTTGATCTACTAAAAGCCTATAAACTGTAGCTTGCGAACGAATTAGCCGGATTTCTTTCAGAATGTAATGGTTGTGACAGATTGATATCTTCACCCATGCATGTCGTTGATTGGTTTCGATGTCTGGTAATCCATCTTTACGTCGCAGATTCACCGGCTCACGCGGAAACGTCTACTGTACAGCCCAGGGCCTCTCTCAGTCGACACACTGCACGAGTGGCCCTGCAGAAGTGAGGTTATAAGGGCGTGTATCCCTCCCAGTTCCTGGGAATTTATTGTCTACCTGACAGGCTGATGGAGAAGGTGTCTGGCAGTTCCTAACCATTTGTCTGGCATTTCGGGTTCAGGACAAAAACTCCTTTGTGCCCTGGCATATAACCGGAGGATGGTACACGTGCCCAATGCGTTCAGTTGTGTTTCCCCGAGTTAAAATTAATGTCGTATGACATTGGAGCGTGGTAATGATGATTTGAAGGAAAAGAGCTTTGGTAGTTGTCTTGTGGTTGCTCAGTTAGCGCCATGTTTACTTGCTTATGGGCATTGCAGACCTGGCTGGGAGCCGGTCTCTGTTTTGGGCACAGTTGTGCTGTTGGGAAGGCCTGGCGGTCAGCTAATGAGAGTGCAAGAATGTCAAAACGTCCGCTTGGGAGGGGTCTGCGGTCAGGTGGAGTCGCACAGTGACTGGGGTGGGGTCACTCACCTAAATACCGAGCACTCACTATCCAAGTCCACCTGAGTTTCAGTATGCTGGTGTCTCCGTGGGCTACATTAATCCTACTTGCACCCTCACACTTCAAGGGTCAAGGAAGATCTCCTCGATACGATATTAACAGCAGGAGTCAAAGAGTGTAAAAAGGTGACCTTTTCTATAATAGGATGAAACACATTTTTCTCCTGTTCTGGCCCACTGGAAGGGGACTTGGGCCCAGCTTGCTGTTGCTATACTGTGTTCTAGAACGTACACGAGCTGCCTCTGTCTGTAAGGCGCGGGACCGAATCTTCGCCACTTAGTTACCACGCCACGGCGCCTTAAACTTGCTACCTGGCGTCCCTCTCAGAAAGTGGCACGGAAAAAACGGGAGAGAAAAGAAAAGAGATTCATAAGCATTTGAAAGTCCCCCCCCCCCCCCCCCCCCCCGAGGGGGAGAGAGAGGGAAGCAGTGACATCAACCCTTCCGATGTAAACACACACACACGGCGTCGCCACGGTGCCGGCTTGCCATGGCAACGGGGCACAGGGGCCGACCCGCCAAGCACAACACGCAGCAACGTCCCTCGGAACTTCCCTTTTCCAATCCCATAATCCCCCCGGGGATCAGCGGCTCGGGAGATCTTCTGCGGCTCCGCTTCGGGGATCACTCCGAAAAGGAAGAGATGGTCTAATAGAAATAACAGAGCTGCCGTTACAGGGTTAGAGGGTTAGAGGTGAAATAAATGTTACGGTTTTTTTTCCTCGCAGTTGTTTTAGCGGACATTGTTTTTGACACTTGGGTCTTTGGCGTGGACTGATTGGATATTCATGAATAGTTGCACTTAACAGTGGAAGCTCTGATATAACAATCGTCGCTCAAGGCCCATTGGATTACGACTCACTTATGACTTAAACCTCTTGAACAAACAAGAGACACGCACACAATTACACCGCTTGTGAGAATCAACCGCGTATAAGTATCACATCCTGATTCAGTCAACTAGTCCGGCCTAGACTGTTGAAATGGTCTATGGTTCATGGCGCCTGGATCGATTCTAGGTATTTTGAAGAACAGACTACAGTAAATTGAGGAGGTAGGTATTGAATTGCCACTTTAGAGAGTCGCAGGTCAATGGTCATAGCTCATTTTACTTCCCTCATCTCTCCAACCCAAAATACACCCAGAGTTGCTATTATTTTTAAAAGATATTATTACTATATTACTAGTATATTACTACTATCATTATATTATGAACACTGTATTGCGTAATTGGAGCTCGAAATCTAATTACATTGAAATGGTTTTTAAATTACACCCAGTAATATTTTTGAATGTACTGTACCAACCGCCTGCTGTAAGCAAGCTATGACAAGTCACCGTTGTGATGCAGCACCCAAGAGCAGCGCAGAGCCCTCCGCTGAGAGACGGCTCGATGTGTCCAGCCAAAACCTTCTCCCTGTTCCCGCAGAGTGAACAAACAGAATGTATTTTTCCCCTCACAGCAAACCCGCTGAACCACACTGACAGATACCCTCTTAAAGCACATACCGCCAAAGACGGAGATCATACACGGCGCCCTGGGACCTGCCGGAGGGGGGGGATCAGAACGAGGGCGTTGACGTTGACTTATGACTGCACTTTCCTGGCGAATGAATAAATGACCCTTACCTGTGGCACCTCCTGTCTGTTCCAAGCCGAGGAAGGAAGTCAGGGAAACTGCTTATTATCCCAGAGGGAAAAGATTTTTTTGCACCAAAATGGCCAATAAAGAAAAAGACAGGGCATAAAGGGACATGAGGCTGGACAAGATTTAGATCCCACACACGACACCAGTGCTTACTGAGACGGCCAGAGGAAATGAACAAGGGGACTCTGGGACTCGTACGGAGGTAGCCACAGACGCCTGGGGGAGTCCACACTACAGACCGAACAGCTCTGCTTCCCTTCAATACAGGGACATGAATGATAACATAACACTGTCATCACATAACATATCGGGCAGCCTGTACACATGCACACAAACACACCTGTACACATGCACATGAACACGCCTGTACACATGCACACAAACACGCCTCTACACATGCACACAAACACGCCTGTACACATGCGCACAAACACACCTATACACATGCACACGAACACGCCTGTACTCATGCGCACAAACACGCCTGTACACATGCGCACAAACACACCTATACACATGCACACAAACACGCCTGTACACATGCACACAAACACGCCTATACTCATGCGCACAAACACGCCTGTACACATGCGCACAAACACACCTGTACACATGCGCACAAACACACCTGTACACATGCGCACAAACACACCTGTACACATGCACACAAACACGCCTGTACACATGCGCACAAACACACCTGTACACATGCGCACAAACACACCTGTACACATGCGCACAAACACACCTGTACACATGCACACAAACACACCTGTACACATGCGCACAAACACACCTGTACACATGCACACAAACACGCCTGTACACATGCACACAAACACACCTGTACACATGCGCACAAACACACCTGTACACATGCACACAAACACACCTGTACACATGCGCACTCTGCCAGGTGGATCTGGTAGATCAGGGCAGCCTGTAGCGTAGTGGTTAAGGCGCATGACTGGGACACGCAAGGTCGGTGGGCCGATCCCCGGTGTAGCCACGATAAGATCCGCACAGCCGTTGGGCCCTTGAGCAAGGCCCTTAACCCTGCATTGCTCCAGGGGAGGATTGTCTCCTG
>NC_083762.1:6849938-6942438 GCF_963514075.1 Conger conger | reverse complement strand
ACCTGCAGGAGCGACCCAGTCCGACCCAGCCCGACCCAGAACTCAGCAGCACCAACACCACCTAGAGCCCCGCGACATGGAGACTCCCCCCGCCCTGAAACACTCCTGCATCACAGAGCCCAGATACACGCCCTGAGCCAACCACAGCACAATACACACTCATGCAGAACGCACGCGCACTCACACACACACACACACACACACACTGACACAGAGAAACAGCCCCAGACACATACACACGCCCGCATTCAAACACCCACACATACTGTTCACCCGCACACATGCAAACACATACTGTACATACGCACTGGCACACACACACATATACATACTGTTCACACACACACGCACGCACACACACCCATACGCAAACACACACACACACACACACACACACACACACGCACACATGCAAACATACGCCCACAATCACACCCACATTGCATCTCAAGCACCTACAATACATAAACACATAAACACTCTGCACCTACACACACTCATACTCACACATATGTTAATACTTGCATACACACGTTTACTCATACGGATACGCAAACTCTGCTGTTCACACATGCTCTTGCGATCTCCACGACATTCTGTACAGAAATGTGCATGTTATTTTTGGATATTCACACACAGACGCAGACACATAAAGACACATGCCTCGCCACATACAGCACCAGTGGTACACTTCAGAACTTGTAACAGTTCTCCTGGGTTCGACCCAAACCTCCAACCAGATCACACAAGTGGAGTTTTACTGTCCCAAAAAAAGTAAGAGGAATGATGATATCATAGGAATGATTTAAAAGAATGGTAATACTGTTCCTACTTCTAATACTTATTCTACTACTACTAATGTTTTATATATATACATATATATGTATGACTCTAGTGTCGGTGGGGGTAACTTAGTGTAGTACTGCATTATCTCAGCAGACCTGCTGCTAGACTAAAATGTTCTAATGAGGATGAATTATTCTAGTCTATTCATATTCTCAAAAGAAAAGAGAGAAAAAGTTGTTATTTTAGCAATACCTTTAGTTTTGAAAAGTGTGTTAATGGTTTGGGGGAGGGACTAATGAACCCCTCCCGGTCCTTTACGTAAAAAAACTCGATGCTGTCTCTCAGTACCTTCTGTCTATTAATTTCAAGGTTGAATTTGTTAAGATTTTTAATTTTTATTTTTGTATTTTTGTTTTTTGCCAATTTATTGTGTTTGGGTTCATTTCGTGTGGAATTGTGACCGTGGTGGAGAAAGAGGATTTAGGAAGACGTGGGGATGAATCAGACCAGCGTGTGTGTGCGCGTGTGTGTGCGCATGCGTGCGTGTGTGTGTGTGTGTGTGTGTGTGTGTGCTTTGAAGGTGCCAGTGATAGAGAAATAGTGGAATTGTGGAAGGGAAGGAGGGGTTAGAAGTATGTGAAACCCCTCCTTTACTTTCAAAGAACAGGGTTCAAAGTAGAATGTAACACTTTGATTGTGCTTTTAGCTTTTTGAAATTGTAGCTACTGGTAGCTGGTTTTCAATACCAAACCTACACTTTTCAACACCTTTGACCTGTTTTTCTGTATTCCTCCGATGATGTGTATTCACTTCCTCACCTATGTTTCGACCAACAATTCTGTCTATCAATGTGGTGTGAATATCTATTCAAGGAAGACCAGAGTTACCGTTTAATAGCCATTAATAGCAGCAAACCCATGGGTCTGGTTCAAAAGAGATGGCAATAATCGAATATTTTGACATATTTAGACAAAAGATGGAAGCTAATGTAGCATCTCAAAACTGAAATTTGTCCTCATGCCTGATGTTCATGTTTAAGCATTTAAGTGTAGTCTGGGGACAAACAGCCCTGGGACATGAATGTATGAATTTGCGAGAATGAGACTTGAAGCAGGAAATCATCTAATTTCAGAGTGGAAAATCAATGAAAAAAAAGGAACAGGACATTTAATTTTTGTGTCATTTTTTTCTTTCTCCAAAACACAGTACACACACAAAAATGCTGAAAATAAAAGTTGCACATCTACAGGTGATATGGTCTAAAGGAATTTTAAAGAGGTTTCTGCCAGGATGAACTTAAAATAAGAACATTTTTGGTGTTTCTCAGTCATTCCGAGAGCACAGGGCAAGTCGCTTGGGAGGATGGGGGAGGGGAGAGGTGTCTGTAGGGGAAGGTCAGTACAGTGCAATGGCAAAAATGTCTAAGAAAAACAAATAAAATGGCTGCATCATCAGCTACATGCAGGACTGGGGGGGGGGGGGGGGACTTGCATCTACGGTGGTCTACGTGACCATTAATTTGGCATTACTGCCCAATGCTAAACTTGCGGTCTCTAGTTAGCAACAATTAGTTATGCATTCATCATTTATCTATTGTTAATTCCCAGGTTTCTAAACGTGGAGTCAGGGCAAAATGTACTGTACTTGAAGAGAAACAGCTCTTGAAGCAATGTTGCAAACTCACTTGATTGTCTAGAGGGGTGTGTGTTTTCTCTTGTTTACAATACAGATTGAAGAATATCATACTTTGTCAAGTGTTTTAGCGAACATACAGTTGGCCTGCCATGAGCGGGAGGGGGGTAGGGTGGGGGTACTGGCATGTGTACTGGCACACGATTAAAAAACTGATGGTCCCACAGTCCTTATTGGCATAGAGCTGGCACAATTACCTAGTTTTTTACATTACATAACATGTTACATTACATTACATTATTGGCATTTGGCAGACGTACAGTTGATTAGACTAAGCAGGAGACAATCCTCCCCTGGAGCAATGCAGGGTTAAGGGCCTTGCTCAAGGGCCCAACGGCTGTACAGATCTTATTGTGACTACACCACCTACCTGGATTAGAACCACCTACCTTGTGTGTCCCAGTCATTTACCTTAACCACTACGCTACAGGCCGCCCCTTGTTATTTAGCTGATGCTTTTATCCAAAGCGACATACACTTGAATAGACTTAAGCCAGGGACAGTCCCCCCTGGAGCCTTGCTCAAGGGCTGAACAGCTGTGCAGATCTCATTGTGGCTACAGCGGGGATTTAACCACCGACCTTGTGGGTCCCAGTCTTGTACCTCAGCCACTGCGCTACAGGCTGCCCTGGGTTTGCATGCATAGTGCCCAGATTTCTGAATCTGCTGTACAACAGTGCATTAATAATGGGATTAGGCACTCTCTAATCCAGAAAAATCCACTCATTCAATTAGAGTATCTTCCCTTTAATCCCTTCCTCCTGCCTGACTGTGGGGGTGATGCAGTGCAGCCATGGCCATTATGGCCAAACTTTTAAATCTAATTTTCATAACTTAAATATTTTTGACTAGAGTCAAGAGTTATAGAGATTGTTCATCTCTTGAACTCTGGGTTATTTGTCACGGTCTCCTTCCAACGTACACAGTAGCAATGGTCCCTGGACCACTCATCCCATCACAAGAAGACATCTTCATCTTCATGATCTATGATGAAGACCCTTGAAGACGTGTTCTGTGATTAAGGTGACACAATACAGTACAGTAAATACCTCACTACTTTAAAGGAAGAGCATGTTGAATATTGTTTTATATATATATTTCTTAAAAGAACCAGGGAGATAGTTGTGTTTCTTTGGATCCCAGTGGAGATTTAACAGCACATTTGGTGGGGTGACAACACTATTTTATGGGTAGCTTTTCGATAGGTATAATTTGAGACCACTGCGACGAAGTCATCACTCACGTGCCTGACCAGTTCAAATCAAACACCTCACCACGTAGCCTACTTAGTTGCGTTTTGCTTAGCTTAGACGATACCCCCAGCCCCCCATCCCCCGCACCAACCCCCGGATAAAAAAATCCAAAATGTTCGGAACTAACAAACTAACTTAACAAATCGATTCTCAGCCTTGCCACCTGTCAAACTTATTTTCTTTCTGTTACACTTTTTTGCCGTTTGGCAGTCGCTTTAAGACGAAGTGACTTACAAGAGTGCATTTTATGGGGGGTTTCTGCCCTCACGACTTGCTTTATGCTGCCATTAGTGGTGGTAAGTTTTATCATGATGTAAGAACAAACCACTCAAACCAAATATTTTATTCTAATCAAATGAAATACTGCGTTACACGTGCTTAATGCATTTATTATACATTTGTTATGGTGGCACTTGCGTACGTTCATTATATGTCATTTGACTGACGCTTTTATCCAAAGCGACTTACAGTTGATTAGACTAAGCAGTAGACAATCCTCCCAGTCATGTACCTTAACCACTACGCTACAGACCGCTTCATGTAGAATAACGTTCATACTTATTAACATGCAGAACACTTTCACTTAACTCGGTTTAAACGATCCAACCCGAACCACTTCACAGTAAAATGTTCAGTGTTAAATCAACTCTTACAGGGTACATATGGTTAATGCTAGATTCATATGTAGGCCTATGGTCGGTTAGATTTGAATTTTACTGTGTATTTTAGCTGCCGTATACTGTATCAACGGCATTGGTCAACTGTGGGCTTTATGTGCGAGAACCATTATGCGCCTGCTACAGAAATTACTGAATAATTTCATGGCTTATGAGAAGATGATTGGCCTGTTGCTTTTGTAATCAGTTTTCTGTACAGATTTGCGGTGGTCGTTTCAGCAATACAGTCACACATGTAGTCCTAAGATTTACAACTTTTAAATACATTTTTTATTTTAATTGCGATGATGTCATAGAATCCGTCCTTAAATAGGGCTAAAACAACATCATAGAACTTTTCCACCGTAATACCGATCATTCTTCCCATCAAGAGCACTTTTGAATAGTCCCGCAGTTCCTGTCTAAAAAGGTATGTAAACACATACTTTGCTCACGTATGAGCATTATTTGGAAACCTTTTGGGATGTTTAAAAAATGTTCATTGCCACTATTTTGTGTAGTCTAAACAATGCGTTTCTTTTGTTCTCTCTTTTTACAGAGGTATTCTTTAAAAAGGGAAAGAAGTATTTCCGGTCGCAGGGTGATAACGGTAAATATTACAGTATCACTGACATGACTGTTACTGGGTTTGCCGTTTGTATTTCAGTAAATGATATGCTCCTTGGTTAAACTATTTTGATGCAGTCGTGGAGACCAAAGCAATTGCAAAACACGTCCACTGTGTTATTGTGGTCCGTAAATGATTTTATACTGATATAAACAGTGAGGAATGTAATATTTTAACGGTTTTACGTGACTACGGATTTGAAACGACAGTCTCGTTTTCAGTGGCTGTGATTACTTGATTTTGGTGGTGGTACTTTTTGGCCGCCAGGGGGAGCACTAGCGAACTAGAGCTGTGGGCTGGGCCGCTGCTGGGTCGCCAGATTTCAGTTTGGTCAAAAGATGTGAAAAACACATGGTAACTAACCAGACTAATTAACTAGAGCGTGTGCTGATATTCTGACATAATATTAAAAATGACATTAATGATACAGTATTCGTTCATTAATAAGGTTCTGGAAACTGTGGAAACTGCATCTTTAGCAACTGAACGGTGGCAAAGTGCCAACGATGACCTGTACTACAGTGAAGCATATGCTGTGTATTTCAGATGTGTGGTGTTCATTTATATATTTATTTTAGAATGGGTATAAGACTGCTTATTACTGTGTATTGACGACCTCAAGTAAAGAGAGAACAAATTAATATGTCACTTTTATGGCATTTCTAACATGCGTTCGTTATTTGATTATCTGCTTTAAAATATTTTAGATTTTAATAATTGTGAATTTGAATCTTTTAGTTTATGAAATATCTTCATTGGTTGCTTCTCCAAATCCAGTACAATGTGGAAACGCCCCCGTACTCCGTTACTGTCATTCGTACTGCTCGTTGCTGTGGCGACCCTGTCCACTGCCATGACGACCCTGCGCTCGTTCCGCGGATGTGCGGTGCGCGAGTTCTCTTTCGTCGCGCGGAAGCCTGGCTGTCGCAGCCTGCGCATACGCACAGAGGCATGCTGGGGGCGCTGCCATACCTGGGAGGTACAACATCTCTCCTCTTCTCCCTGCTATCTCTCTCCCTGTTATTCCATTCATGGAAACCTACCCTGGTGTAAAATCCAGTTACGACCAGCTTGAAATACCAGCTACCAGCTTTAAAATAAAAAAACATAGCTTGATCTGGTGAACTGGTCTAACTGGTCAACCAGCTAACAGCTGTTTCATAAGCTAGCTTGAGCTGTTTTTTTTTCCAGCTGTTTTTGCTTGAGCTGACTTCTTGAGGACCAGAAGAGTCCTGAAGTAACTTCATTATTCTCAGTTTCATGTGACACTGAACATACTTCACCATGATATTACACAGCGATTACATACTATGTGCGCTGAGTAATATCATAGGTATTAAGTCTGAAAGTTCCCAGACAAAGGACAATTTGCCTGACACAGAACCCTTTATCTCAATAGGGTTGGTCTATGGCAGGGGTGTCAAACAACAGTCCTGGAGAGCTGCAGTGTCTGCTGGTATTTGTGGTTTATTTTCAATCAACAGCCAATTAAGGCCTTGAGAACACGGTGTGTGGACTCTTTAGACAATGAAAGACTTAGAAATATATCTCTCGTGTTGAAACACCAAAAACCAGCAGACACTGCGGCCCTCCAGGACTGGAGTTTGACAGCCCTGTTCTGTGGAATCACAGGGTTTATTTTGTCTGTCAGTGACAATTATTCTCGCTCCCTGTAGTGGACTTCACATGTGACCTGTGTCACCTGTGTGACCTGTCACCTATGTGACCTGTGTGTGGGGACGGCCTGTAGCGTAGTGGTTAAGGTACATGACTGGGAACCCACAAGGTCGGTGGTTCTAATCCCCGGTGTAGCCATAATAAGATCCGCACAGCCGTTGGGCCCTTGAGCAAGACCCCTTAACCCTGCATTGCTCCAGGGGAGGATTGTCTCCTGCTTAGTCTAATCAACTGTACTTCGCCATGAATGTAATGTAATGTAATGTGTGACCCGTGTGACCTGTGGGACCCGTGTGACCTGTGGGACCCGTGGGACCCGTGTCTGTGCAGAAGCCGGTGCCGCACCCCCCCTTCGTGCAGCGGCACCACCGCGTGTGCACGTACAGCCGCTCGCTCCAGCTGACGGCCCGGCTGCCGGGCTGCCGGCCCCAGGTCTCCCCGCTGTACCCCTACCCGCTGGCCCTGCGCTGCGCCTGCTCCACCTGCTCCTCCCAGGACACCGAGTGCCAGACCTACTGAGAGAGCGGCCCGCCGCTCACCGCCCGACCCACTGACCGACCTACTGACCTACTGACCCACTGACCGACCCACCCACTGACCGACCCACTGACCGACCCACTGACCGACCGACCCACTCACCGCCCAACCTACTCACCGACCCACCCACCCACTGACCGACCGACCCACTCACCGCCCAACCTACTCACCGACCTACTGACCTACTGACCGACCAACCCACTGACCGACCGACCCACCGACCGACCCACTGACCGACCCACTAACCGACCGACCCACTGACCGACCCACTGACCGACCGACCCACCGCCCGACCCACTGACCGACCCACTGACCGACCGACCCACCGCCCGACCAACTGACCGACCCACTGACTGACCGACCCACTGACCGACCCACTGACCGATGGACCCACTCACCGATGGACCCACTCACCGATGGACCCACTCACCAATGGACCCACTCACCGATGGACCTACTGAGAGAGTAGCCCACCACACACTGACCCACTGACCGAATGACCCACCGACCCACTGGAGATCTACACCACAGCAGGGCTGCTCAAACCTGTTCCTGGAGATCTACACCACAGCAGGGCTGCTCAACCTTGTTCCTGGAGATCTACAGTACCACCCTCTAGGCAACCAACCCCCCACTGAACTTTTTATTCTGAAGCAACTCCATCCCTTCTGAAGCATCCAACTGCAGTGGCTGTTTTGTCTGCGGTTAACAACCATTCCTCTAAACAGTTGTCCAAGGATTTCAGAATGAAGATGGAGAAGGCTACAAAAACTCTTTCAATATTGCAGTTTCCTATGTCCAAGACCTACATATCAGAGTTTCCAAAAAGAACGACCTCAACGCAAAATTAAGTGTCTGAAGTATGCAAAAGAAAACATTGAGAAGCCTGAAGCCTTTGCTTTGGACTGACGAAACCTTTTGGCTTGCACCAAAGAAGCTATGTTTGGAGGTCCATTATGCTTTGCGGTTGTGTGGCAGCTGGGGGCACAGGAAATACTGTGCGAGTGGAAGGAAGAATGGATTCCACCAAATATCAAAACATTCTGGAGGCTAATGTTCAAAGGTCAGTCCAGAAATTGAAATTAAGGAGTGGTTGGGTATTCCAGCAATACAATGATCCGTCACATACCTCAAAATCAACATGAAGTACCTCCAGGTGAATTTGAAGAAATGTGTCATGTTTAACGTTGTACTATTTAGAGGTCAGGTTCGCTTCTGTTCTCTTTGACCCGGGGTGCCCAAATCTTTGTACACTACTGTAGCTAACTAGTAGTTCAATGAGGTGTTTAGCTGTTTAACCCTTTAAGGAGTAAGATCATGACTATCAGATCGCAATGTTGGTAAGTGCACATTCTGATTCTAATCGCTAATGGTAATTGAGCACAATGGCGTTCTAGAACGCTGATTTTGACTGATCTCATGAAAGGCACTGACTGATTTTGAAAAAGCGTTTCTCCTCAAAGGGCTGCAGAGGGGTGATTTGATGGGGCGGGAGATCTCCAGGAACCACTGCAATATCACATCACAGTTATAGTGCCGTAGATCAGAGCAGTAGACCGACGCAGTGACAGCATCAGACAACACCCTGCACCAGTTCAGCACAGTATGATGCGGAAAGGCTAACCAATGTGGCCTTGCTTTATATTCTAAAACACAGCAAATGGCTAACAGGTAATTACTCTCAAACTGTTCTTTTGCAATGGCTTTTTTTTCATATCAGGGACACAAGAAATTGACAAAAAAAATGTTGAGAAATGTTTTTCTTTTCCATTAAATTTTTTATCTTTATTTCAATAATAACACCACCATATATTCATGGTTCTTACCTTAAAACTCATTAAAAATTCAAGCTCATTAATATAAATTAAGTGCAAACATTCTTAAGTCATGAATGAATGGAGCAAGCATTGAAACCAGCTGTGCAGTGTTGTATGTCGTATAGCAGGAAGCGAAAAGACAGCAGGATTTCATCCTGATAACAATCAGAGGGTGGTAGATGTGAATTTCCTACAAAGTGAGTAAAAATCAATGCTAATTGTGTGTCTGGTTTGGTGTTTTTCTCAATTAATGTATACGCAGTGTAACTGTCCTTTTTTAACAAACTGAATAATCGTTAAATAAACCAACATGAAAAACCATTTGAAAATAAATGTTTTCACTTGAGTTATTTTTCTTTTCCTTGTGCTTTCTGTGTGTTTACATGTCTCCTTCACTCCTCCTGTCACACACACACACACACACACATACACACATACACACACACACACACACATGCGCACACATACACACCCAGTGACCACTTTACTAGGTAGACCTGTATACCAGCTCATCAATATAAATATGTAATCAGCCAATCATGTGGCAGCAACTCAATTCATAAAAGTATAGAGACATGGTTAAGAGGTTCAGTTGTTGTTCAGACCAAACATTAGAAATTGGGAAGAGATGTGATCTAAGTGACTTTGTCCATGTAATAATTGTCGCCAGGCTGGCTGGTTTGAGTATCTGAGAAACTGCTGATTTTCACGCACAACAGTGTCTAGAATTTACAGAGAATGGTGTGAAAAACGAAAAACATCCAGTGAGTGACAGTTCCGAAGGCGAAAATGAGAAAGGTCAGAGGAGAATTTCCAGACTGGTTCAAACTGACAGGAAGACTACGGTAACTCAAGTAACCATGCGTTACAACAGCGGTGTGCAGAAGAGCATCTCCAACCAAACGACACGTCGAGCCTTGAAGTGGATGGGCTACAGCAGCAGAAGACCAATAATACCCCAAAATAAGTCTATTATTTACCTAATAAAGCGGTCACTGAGCCTACATTAAACATGAACACGCTCACGTAATCCACGCCTCGCTCTCAGTATCACAGACAGTCATGTCAACTGCTTGGTCTTCTCCACGCATCACATTTTTGTAGCGGGGGCCCCCGAAACGCCTCAGTAGCGCGACTTGCGACACATGTCGCAGCGACAGGCACGTGCGGTCAGGATCTCGATATCGTCATGGCGACGGCCACGGGGACAGTCCAGACGCACCTTCACCTGAGGAAAGACATAAACATACCAAATACCTGAAAAAAGTAGTACAAAAATGTGCAGGTCCTCAACATTATTCAGTCTCACTTTGTCTCACCATTGCTTTGGACAACGTGGGAATCATTGTTTTCTGACAAACGTGTTGTTGCAATAGCGTCTCAATGCATCCCAGTGTGGTCGCACAACCCTTACAAAAAACATGTTCAAAAGTCACATGTGAACACCCAACATGTGAAGAGTACATGTGAAATATAAAAAAGTCCCACTTTTAAGGTGAGAGTGGAGAAGGTAACATAAAAGGTCACGTCTTGCCTTCAAATGTGAAAATTGTAGTCCATATTTTAAGAAGTGATGTGAAAATGTGAATAACACCTTTTCACATGTGGAAATGTTCATTTCAAGATGCTAAGTGCACATGTCAAATTGTGATTTTCAAATGTGATAATAGGAAAAAAACTTTTTATAGGCATAAGCTGTCGCAAATTTTTTGCAAGTTGCAGCACATTTTCTCCACGTCTCAGAGTGGCCTGGGTGAAGTATAGGCGTGGTGACGGTCTGTACCTTGGTGTGTGGGTGTGGTAACAGTCTGTACCGTGGTGTGTGGGTGTGGTGACGGTCTGTACCTTGGTGTGTGGGTGTGGTAACACTCTGTACCGTGGTGTGTAGGCGTGGTAACACTGTACCGTGGTGTGAGGGTGTGGTAACACTCTGTACCGTGGTGTGTGGGTGTGGTGACACTCTGTACCGTGGTGTGAGGGTGCGGTAACACTCTGTACCATGGTGTGTGGGTGTGGTAACACTGTACCGTGGTGTGTGGGTGTGGTGACACTCTGTACCGTGGTGTGAGGGTGCGGTAACACTCTGTACCGTGGTGTGAGGGTGCGGTAACACTCTGTACCGTGGTGTGTGTGTGTGGTAACACTGTACCGTGGTGTGTGGGTGTGGTGACACTCTGTACCGTGGTGTGTGGGTGTGGTAACAGTCTGTACCGTGGTGTGTGGGTGTGGTAACACTCTGTACCGTGGTGTGTGGGTGTGGTAACACTCTGTATCGTGGTGTGAGGGTGGGGTGAGCGCTCGTACCTTGGTGTCTCTGCTGATGGTGCAGCAGCGGGACGCAGACGTGATGTTGTGGGTGAAGTTGGACGCCACCAGGACAGAGTAGCGCGAGGGGAAGGCGCTGGACTCGCAGTACCCCACGCAGGCGTGCACCGTGTACGTGCCCCTGCAGGTGCCCCTGAGGTCACTGCGGATCGTCACATTAAACGCTGCAGGGAGAGAGAGGGAGGGAGAGAGAGAGAGAGAGAGGGAGCGAGAGAGAGGGAGGGAGGGAGGGAGAGAGAGAGAGAGAGAGAGGGAGGGAGGGAGAGAGAGGGAGAGGGAGGGATGGACGGAGTGAGAAAGAGCAGGGGAGTGCTTTATGTGTTTTATGGGTACAGACAAAGAGAAGACACAGCAAAAGCTTAAAAAAAATAAGAACGTTTATCTTTTATTTAGACTTATAGGTACTTATTTTCTGTTATTTCTATTACTTGTTTGCAAAATAAAACAAATATTACCAATTAGGTGAGACAGTTTGACTTTTTGCATGTGATGTTAGCATGTGGTTTGCCCATGGTACACGGTGCACACATGCCATGGCCTGAATGTTCTGTGTGTCTGTCTATCTATCCATCCATCCATCCATCCAGTCATTCATCCATTCATTCATTGATTCATTCCTCATCCATATATCCATTAATTCATCCATTCATTCATTCATCCATTCATCCTTTCATTCATCCATCAATTCATTCATTCATTCACTCATCCATTCATCCATTCATCCATTAATTAATCCATTAATTCATTAATTCATTCATTCATTCATTCATCACCACATTAGGGAAGCCTGATCATGCAGCTCATCTGCAGCTCTGCTGGGCATCGGGGAGAGTCCAGACAGGCCCGGAGCAGCTGACGTCAGCGAGCTGCTCATTATGACAGTGCAGTTTCTGATTGGGCGCACACAGACTCAGAGGGAGGCTCCTTATGACAGTGCAGTTTCTGATTGGGCTCACACAGACTCAGAGGGAGGCTCCTTATGACAGTGCAGTTTCTGATTGGGCTCACACAGACTCAGAGGGAGGCTCCTTATGACAGTGCAGTTTCTGATTGGGCTCACACAGACTCAGAGGGAGGCTCCTTATGACAGTGCAGTTTCTGATTGGGCGCACACAGACTCAGAGGGAGGCTCCTTATGACAGTGCAGTTTCTGATTGGCCTCACACAGACTCAGAGGGACGCTCCTCACATGCCGCCCCACAGACAAACGCCCGGCACCTGATCGATGAGAGGGCTAACACCCCTCCCATCCCTGCCTGGGCAGGGAGCCAGGGGCGTGCAGGGGGTTTTAAAATCAGCCTGTCGTCGGGGTATAAAGAAATAGAATGGGGGGAGATTGTGATTGTGGAGGGTGGGGGGGGGGGGGTTGTTTGTGATTGCCCGCTCGGGAGGGAATAGACATGACCTGGATGATGACGGCAGGGGGTGCCCCTCCTTGCATTAATAACTGTACACCCTGGCGAGAACCTGCTGCGTGTCAGAAAACCAGAAAAATGATACGTGTATTTGTGTCTATTTGTTGGTACATGTGCAAGGGTTTTGTGTGTGTGTGCATGCTTGGGTGTGTGTGTGTGTATGTGAGTGTGTGTGTGTGTGTATGAGTGTGTGTGCGTGTGTGTGTGTGTGTGTGAGAATGTGTGTGTGTGTGTGTGTGCATGTGAGTGTGTGTATGAGTGTGTGTGCGTGAGAGTAAGTGTGTGTGTGTATATGAGTGTGTGTGTGAGTGTGTGTGAGAGAGTAAGTGTGTGTGTGTGTGTGTGTGTGTGTGGCACAGAGCGAGACTCACGGAAGAGGTGGCAGCCGGGGCCGAGGCTGCTATAGCTCCAGCTGAGAGGAGCCAGCAGCAGGAGGAGGAAGAGGGGCAGCAGGAGGAGGAAGAGGCCCGGGGGGAGAGTTCGCCTGGGAGACATGAGGATGGTGGCCTGTGAGGGACAAACAAACAATACAGGAGACATGAGGATAGTGGTCTGTGAGGGAAAATATAATCAAACAATGAACATGTGCTTGAAGTAGACATTCTGAGCTTTTATTTAACGGAGTTTCTATACACTATACAATTTCATTTAGCATCAGTATTAGCACAGTATTAGCATTTAGCATCAGTATTAGTATATTCAATATTTAGCATTTACATTTTTTTTTACATATTGTGCTTTGGATGACCAAATTGAATCAGCATCAGCATAGTAGAATATGATGGTTCTTGAGATCAAGACCGTAATATCCCCTACAGGGTATAAAAATGGATTGGTAAGTCTTTGGAGGATATGCACACTGAAGGATACAGCCATGCATTTCTCAAAATGTCATCCCTGCATCCTCCCCCTTTCCCCATGTACCACAACTCATTATAATGGAGGACATTGATTTCTATTTGCCTTTACCTTTTCCAATGCAGTCCAGATAACAGCTATGATCATTTACAGACAGACAATCCCCCCCCTGTTGATTTCTCATTTCTGTTCACATTACTCTTTCGTTCTCTACCAGATTTTCATTCTTACCAAGTGAAATAAATTTCACCTACTGTTACATTTCGAAAAATCTGTTCATTCTCAGCATCTTTGTATACATCATTTATTTCTCTCTGGACACATATAGGTGAATTCCCGCCAACAGTGAAGGGTTTATTTTTTCAGCAAATTTTTTAAGAGGTGTCCACGTCTTCTCTGTGTTTGACTGAATAAATGCTACCTTTATGTCTTCACCTCGTTCCCTTCACCGTTAATCTAATGCTGCCTGCAGCACTTAGCATAGCACACCGACATGCACGAGACTTTAAACTGCACTACAGCGGAGACTGGCTCAGGCGGTAAGAGCGGTCGTCTGGCAGTCAGAGGGTTGCGGGTTCGATCCCCAACCATGTGTGTGTTGAAGTGCCCCTGGGCAAGACACCTAACCCCCAAAGGCTCCTGACGAGCTGGTTGATGCCTTGCACGAAAGCCAATCACCGTTGGTGTGTGAATGGGTGAATGGGTGAATGGGTGAATGAGAAGCATCAATTGTCCAGTGCCTTGGATAAAGGCGCAATATAAATGCCAACCATTTTCCATTTACTGGTGAATGCTGACTAAGGCTGGCCACTGTCCATTCATTCGGTGGTGGTAGTGGTCAGAGTGCAGGCCGTGGGATCAGTTTTTGGGTGGGACACCGCTGTCGGAACCTTGGGAAAGCTACTGGACGATGGCAAAAAACTCTTTATCTGAAAACCCTTTAGAAAAGAAGGGGACTTTGCACCACTAAGCCTTAAGTGAAAGATCAATAACAATTTTCAGTAGAGACCATTAAACGTGGCAGGACAGAGCCAGGGACTGAAACATAAAGATAACAGGATATCTAAACTAATTTTATGCTTATCGTTTTATGTTTGGATTTTATATTTTATATCAACATAATATAGATTTTTGGTATAATTTAAACCAACCAATAAAACTATTCACTTGTAACATAAGGTAATTGGATTTTGGGTGAATAAAAAAGATCTAAGTAATGATTATGATATTAAAATGTACTTTCCATAAATTTGACACAAAGTGTCTTACTGATGGATCTCCTAAAACGGATATTTATAGCACGATTCACTTCTAAACTCATTGAACATTATTTTTATTTGGTCTAGCATTGTTTTATTTCACCCTCAAAGTAATACCCACCATTTGAGTGCAATCTATACACTCACATACTTACTGAACAATAGATCCGCACCAAGCATCTAAACATCTAGAAATTAGCTAAACTTAAAAATAGCACAGATGAAACATGGAACGGGTTAAAACTAATCTGCTCTTATCTGCTGTTTACAGTGTAACAAAATATTTCCTTTAAACGAGAGACACAAATTAGCTCTGCACGATCTTATTTCGAGATCATCGTCAGTCTCGCAGCTTGAAGACAATGAACTCGGAAGCGGCCGCCGCTTCCCTTTCAGCCGAATGCAGATGATTTCCGCTCCCTGTGTGTTCTCCATACGAGGGTCAAAGGACCGCCTCTGTAATCGGCCATTTACTTTTTGTTGCCTGGGTTACTATATGCTGCAGGTATTGTCATCTTTTCCGGGGGATTGCTCTCTCTTCCCGCAGTGGAAGTGACCTGACCTCATTGTGTGCTTTTTCCAGATCCTACAGACAGAGTGGCGCAGTGCTCCTGGGGTGATATTGTCCTGGGACACCATTATATGGTATTAAAGTCCCATTACTCTCTGGCAAAGTGTTCCATTCTGTATGAGTGAGCTCAATTTCAGTGCCCATCTAAAGTGCGAGTGTGTGTGTGCGTGTGTGTGCGCGTGTGAGCGTGTGTGCACGCATGTGTGTTTGTGTGTGCGTGCGTGTGTGTGTGCGTGTGTGTGCGCGTGTGTGCACGCATGTGTGTTTGTGTGTGCGTGCGTGAGTGTGTATATGTGTGTAAGTGTTTGTGTGTGAACATGTGCATGTGTGTGTGTTTGTGAGTGTGCATGCGTGAGTGTGTGTGTGTGCGTGAGTGTGTGTGAGTGTGTGTATGCATGAATGTGTGTGAGTGTTTGTGTGGGTGTGCGTGAGTGAGTGTGTGTGCATGTGTGTGAGTGTGTGTGTGTGCGTGAGTGAGTGAGTGTGCGTGCATGTGTGTGTGTGAGTGTGTGAGCATGTGTGTTGTGTGTGTGTGTGTTGTGTGGACGCATGTGTGAAGAAGAACATACATGTAATGAAAAGTGGTGCCAAACTATTGAGATTTCAGTCATACAGAAGAATATCAGTTTACATTTGTTTGAGGCACAATACATACATTTGACAGCAGTCTTGTTTG
Source organism: Conger conger (assembly GCF_963514075.1). Lineage (NCBI taxonomy): Eukaryota > Metazoa > Chordata > Actinopteri > Anguilliformes > Congridae > Conger > Conger conger. Next base: position 6,926,288 of record NC_083762.1, on the reverse strand, counting down.
TTTTTGATCACAGGGCTCAGTCACTAGTTTGGCTCTATTTATATATATGTTTGCTACATTTTCTTGTCACCAGCTACAGTGAACCTCTAGGTATCTTACACATATCTTCCACATGCAGCCTAATGCTAATTACTGTCATGTCTAGGCATCCTTATTACTTCATGATGAGGAATAAATGTGTTCAGCTATCTCAGATTTGGCACTTTTTAAACATCATATTTCAACATAATGCACTTTCTGCATGCTTTGGCTGAATCCACTTTCAGACTGTTTCAGATTTCCTAACAATGACAAAACAGCACAAAGTTAAAACAATTGCTGTTCTATGACATTACTAAAACAACAATAATACAATATTAATAGCAGTTCTGAAATAAAAATATCCTTACGTCTTCAGTACTATAATACGTTTGTGATCATTTATACCAATATTCTCCATTCATGAGATGGAATCGGAAGCAATTCATTTTGGCCACAAGGTCATTTGAGGCTAGACCCCTACAGAAGACTCCATGACCCCCACTTCGTCTCCGGTTAGGCAACATAAAGCCAACTGACTGCGCCTTGCATGAAAGCAGCGCAATCTGTTCCTCTATTCAGCTCAGAAACACCGATCTCCAAACAGTAGTGAGCAGATTGGCCGTTTCTGGTACAGGACGCTGGTTAGAGAGGCAAGCTGCACTGTTGAGAGGTTAGCACATTGCAATACAACCTATGATCATGACTTATTGCTTCCACAAGACACCTGTATACCATCTATTCCAAGTGCCCGTTACAACTTGATAGCTTGAAAGCTTTTGCTCTTACTATGGGCATACTGTCCATATCTAAACACCCACAAAAAGTATTAGGTTTGACAGTGAGCAAAATGCTAACAATATTGTATTCAGATGAACAAGGATTAGTTCAGTAGTCGTGTAGATGCAAAAAAATGTATCTTTACACATTTCCAAGAGCAGGAACCTTGGCTGTGGTCATTAAGAGTTGAATAGAAATTAATCATTGAAAAAGTTCTTTATATTCTATCTATATCTCTAGAAAACTGAAGATTTGTAGCAACATATAAAAAGGGCAAGGAGTAAGCAAATTAAATTCACAATTAAATTGTAACATATCCCATTACATTTCTAACCTTTGATATTATACAGGTTCAGTGATCTTTAACACTAAGATGTTATTTTAAAAAAACATTCAAGCACCTCACACCAAACAGACACCTGCCTTCTCAAAAGAATGCCGGACTACTTGTGCGTCCATGTCATGCTATACTTTGTGCATAACAAGAATTGACATGCATGACATGAATTTCACATGGCAACAAAGATAATATACGAGGTTGTAGGTTAATATACTGTAACAAAACACCATGAGAATCTGTACAAAATTAATATAATCTTCCACTCACCACATCACGTCGCACTCAGCCACACTACATACTTCAACATGATTACCACTGGATGGGTTAAAGAGTGGGGTTAAAATAAATGCATTCTGCATGTGAATCTGGTGTCCGAGAGGCAGTGGTTACCTGCAGGTGCTTGAAGCTGTGGGTCCAGGTGTGTGCAGGTGTGTTGAATGGGGACAGGCGGCCTCACAGCCAGCTATTTGTAGCACAGGTGAGCACCGGCTCCCCCCTCCCAAAAACAACCTGGTCACGCCCCCATACTTCGCCGTCTCTTCGCCAGGTAGTCAACCCCTCCTTCCCCATCTCAACTTCCCACCTTTACGTCCGTTTCTGCCTGTTACTTTACCTCTCCCTCCGCTCAGTCACTCTCTCACTGCCCACCCTGCCCTGCTACGTGCAAACACGCACACACACACACACACACACACACACGCACGCACACACACACACTCAGTGCCATACCTCAACTGATATTATGTGTCTGTGCTGTGTTAAAGTGCTCTGCATACATCTCCAGGCTTACACTTTTCTCTCTATTTTCCACTGTTTTTGACGTAGTGCGGTGTTGTTGGAGGAAGGGCACTGACAGGTCAAAAGATATTGTGGGTTTGGGTACGGCATGTTCGCACATGTGTGGGCAGGCAAATGTCTGTCTGTTTTGTGTATCTGACTCTTTGGCTTTCATGTTCCCAGAAATAGAATTCTATTTCTATGACTGACAGCATGAAGGTGTTAAAACTGTTTTTGTCTGTGGGTATACATACCTGTGTGTATCGGTCTCTCTGCACATGTATGTCTACATATCAGCCACAGAGCTTTCAGAAAAATAATTTTAGTACAACTATTAAAGGATGATTAATATACTAGGTGTAGACCTGTGACAAAGTTCACAAGTAAAAACAAATGTTTTAGACATTATTTATTGTTGTTGCCATTGAGAGTTCCTGTATCCCGCTTCAGTTTAGTAAAATAGTTAATAAAGTCCAGTTAATGTTTAGTGCAAGTCTTTTAGTGTGCTGTATGTGTACACGTTTTTATATATTGTCTCTTCTCTTATATATGAGGGAAGTCTAGAGGAATGCACGAGGTTCTTACTATTTTCAAAAATGTAGCATAATATGGTAATTTGATATTTCATTAAATTGCCTATTGAAAGCCACCCGCAACCTTCTTACCTTCTTGTAGAGGAATTCTGGGTAATGAACGAATAAGGGGGCACAAGGTGAGCGAAATTAAATGGCGTATAATGACAGGGAAAAAACGCAGTCATATCCTCTGGCGGAATGGTCCTACGACAGTGGGAGTGGAAGCCGGCGCAATAATAATATTATCGTTTATAGCCAGGTTTCCAGGTTACAGAGTTGAACATTTTAAAATAAAAACACACGGCAGTCACATTCCTGACTCATGATTCCAGAATTAGCCTTGTGAGACATCTTTTAATTCTTTTAATTCCCGTCGTCATTTCAGGGCGATTGGCGGCTATTTTTGTATTCGTTTTTTTTTTTTTTCAGGGCAAATATGATACAGATCTGCAGAGAGAAGAGGCCCGAGGGTGTGCCCTCCTATACCGCACTTAAACAATGACATCACCTCCTCAAGAGAAGTCCATCAAATCCCCATTTGAGCTAAAGCTAAATAGCAGACAGACACAGAGACACTCACACTAAATTGTCAGAAACTGTCAGACGCAAGTCGGGTTTCCAAAGGAGCCTTTTAGCTCGAGCCGGGGCAGAAGAATGCCTATTCTGGGGAAATTGCTACAGGCCTATCAGTACTGTAGCTTATGCTCACAAATGTTGGGCCAATTAAACTGGTTCTGCCACAAACAGAGTACAGGAAAGAGCTCGGAATTTTATAATTCCGTTTTTTGACAAGTAACTGCGCCTTTTTGCTTTTGTTTCACAAACAGGCACAGCCATCTTCAGTTGAATTTACACCTTATCTTAACCGATAGTGGATGTGACTTTGCATTTTATTATCCTGTTGCATGCACTTTTAGAAGACGCTGTAGATACGACTGCGCATCTGCTAAAGACCTACATGTATTTCTGCTAAATCTGAACTATATATAGGTATAGGTATAGGTAGGCTAATTTTATTTGACGCACGAATAACTCATCAAAGATGGTGGAGAAAATTATATTACTGCGCAAATCATTGGAGAACATCGTGCGCAATTACTAAACAATTTAAATAAACAAAGATTCTAGCGTCACACTACATTTTTCTCAAGATATTTGTATTTTCTTATTAGCCTGTTTTCTCTACCACCTAGGCCTTGGCCTACTAAAAGGCTACATTAGCCTAAATAAAACTTGTTTAGTGATGTAACGTTCTCACTCCAATCCCTCCCTGACTAATGAATTAACACCGCTGACTCCATTAAAATGAAACCTGAAGATGACACAAGATACGTAACTGTCAAAAGGCCAGATTTTAAATGGACAAGTTGCCATGGAGAGGGATCCGATGTATCATAATATACAGAGGATGAATGTGATAATCTGTTCTACATATAAATCTTGATAGACAAAAATGGACAAAATAAACAATTTTATTCAGTAAAACAAACTCAGAATATAACATTTACACAATCAACAGACATTAAAAAATGTGGTTTTATTAAACAATAACTGATATCATATATTCTATTAGCATGTTAAAACAGCTAAAACCGAAACAGAGTTTAAAACAAGCCTCTTATGAAATTAACCTTATTTGCTTTGGTGCTGTAAAATGACCAGTAAAACAAACAGCAAACAGAACACTCACAGGCCATTTAACTAAAACAATGCAATGCATTTAAAACGTTTTGATTCTAATGCAATATCTACCATAACATACTGCTTGCCGTTTTTTGCATTTTGTAATTTAGGAAATAGAGAATGGTCACACAGAAGAGAGAGACAGAGTGCTCCTTCTATTTCTTCCCACTTCCAAAGAGCAGGGAGAGGGGGAACAGTTTCCTGGTGATGGAAAGAGAGACGGAGCGAGGGAGGACAGATAAAGTTCACGACGAAGTTCATTCATTTTCGTCATTAGTAGCACATTGTATAAATATTAATGGGCTCATTTTTTAAAGCAGTGCGGTTTTGCCATGACAGCGCCATTAATGAGATAATGCAGTGCAGTGAAATACCGTGTAAAATGATGAAAATGTTAATGCAAAGCCTAACTGCTTCGCCAGACATTTGGCATGTTCACACCAATATGACCCATTCTCCACTACTCCAAATATGTGTTTTTTTCCCCAAAGCTGGTTTTAACACACTCGTCAACTATTATATATATTATTATAACATAATTTCCAGAAGGAATAGAACTATATTTCTGAATAATGTGATAAATGAGTTATACATTTATACTTTTGCATTGTATTGCATTGTTGGCATTTGGCAGACGCTCTTATCCAAATACTTCACAATATACTATTGACACTGTGCACATATATACACAAATGAGTAATACGTATACATCTCATATAAATTCATGAGATGTGTGAAAACATCTCACTCCATTTGTTTTGATAGATGTAATTGTATTTTGTGTAAACCTGTTAACAAAAATATTTTCACAGCATGCTTCCCTCCACATAAATGCTTCATAAGCAATCCAACAGAAACACCTTCTATAAAATTATTTCATATGAATAACACTAATAATGGAATTGATTAGAGAGGACAGTATGCGTTGTGACAGTTATGTGATGCTGTGTGTAATCTGTGAAGGGCCGCTTTGCTTCAAGTCCCACTGGGTTTTCCTACATCTCCCAGGGACCCAGAGCCCACCTCTCCTGCCCCCTTGGATACACAGTCCTACGTGCAGGTGTGATCTCTCCCGCCCCCTTGGACACACAGTCCTACGTGCAGGTGTGACCTCTCCTACCCCCGTGGGCACACAGTCCTACGTGCAGGTGTGATCTCTCCCACCCCGTGGGCACACAGTCCTACGTGCAGATGTGATCTCTCCCGCCCCCATGGGCACACAGTACTACGTGCAGGTGTGATCTCTCCCGCCCCGTGGGCACACAGTCCTACGTGCAGGTGTGATCTCTCCCGCCCCGTGGGCACACAGTCCTACGTGCAGGTGTGATCTCTCCCACCCCGTGGGCACACAGTCCTACGTGCAGGTGTGATCTCTCCCGCCCCCATGGACACACAGTCCTACGTGCAGGTGTGATCTCTCCCACCCCGTGGGCACACAGTCCTACGTGCAGGTGTGATCTCACCCACCCCCGTGGACACACAGTCCTACGTGCAGGTGTGATCTCTCCCGCCCCGTGGGCACAGTCCTAAGTGCAGATGTGATCTCTCCCGCCCCCCGTGGGCACACAGTCCTAAGTGCAGATGTGATCTCTCCCGCCCCGTGGGCACACAGTCCTACGTGCAGGTGTGATCTCACCTGGCCACGTTGGCGAGAACACCTGACAGGCCTCTCTCTATGCTGCAGGGGCCTGGTCCTTCAGGGTCAATCCTGGCCGGCTCCTCGCCCTCGCCCTGAGCCCCCCCAGTCTCCCACCCGTCTCTCTGCGTCACAGCACTGCTCCCTAACACGGTGGTGGGATGGAAGAGGCCAAGGGCTGTGAGCGTTTGTCCAGCCTAACCAAAGACTAATGAACCAACCAATCACCTAAATCAATCCGTATTGTCACGTTCGGCTTGGCACTGAATGGACACATCAGGGCAGATTTTTCTACAAGTCACTGTTGCATAATAGTGAGAACTGCACTGTGTGTGTGTGTGTGTGTGTGTGTATGTGTGTGTGTACACATGTGTGTGTGTGTGTGTGTGTATGTGTATGTGTTGTGTATATCTGTGTGTGTGTGTGTGTGTGTGTGTGTGTGTGTACACACGTGTGTGTGTGTGTATGTGTTGTGTATATCTGTGTGTGTGAAAGTGTATGCATGCGTGTGTGTGTGTGTGTGTGTATGTGTATGTGTTGTGTATATCTGTGTGTGAAAGTGTGTGCATGTGCGTGTGTGTGCGCGCGCGCGTGAGAACACGTTACCTGAGGAGGTGTGAACTGCCGCTAAACGTTCTGGTACCTGATCAGAAGGAGAGAAAAGGGGAAGGAGTGTGTGCCCGGTAAGCATCTATAATCACAGTGACACGGTGGGTTTCCTCTCTCTGCGGCGAGACGGGCGCGCGGCTCTCCCACCTGAGCGCCGTGTCAGGCGCGGCTCTCCCACCTGAGCGCCCGGCCGTGTCAGGCGCCGGCCCCGCGCAGCGCTGCCGGAGTGATGTGCCACGAGGGCACGGCGGGGAGACACTGCGGGCCTTTGTTTGGGAGACAGACTCACCCTCCTGTCTCCAGCCATCGCTTCTGCTCCAGCAGGCCCCTCTGGAGGCTCCCGCGCCGCCCCGCTGGGGAGGGGAGGGGAGGGGAGGAGAGGGGAGAGGAGAGGAGAGGAGACAGGGCTGTTACTGTCATGGCCGCCGCGAGGGGCTTTGCTGCAGTGCCGCTGTTAGTCAGCACACACCCCGTTTCTGTTCCCTTTCCGTTACATTAAACACACACAAAACATCAAAGGCTTGTCAGGTTTAGAAGCTGAACAGCCCCGGGACTATTTTATACAGCCATACACACACACACACACACACACACACACACACCTGTGCCGACACACACACACACACACACACACACAAACACACACAAACACAAAGACAGTATGTACTGTACAGCTGCTTTAAGAAAAAGACAGACACACAACTATACATGCGTAAAACTGATATGCACAGACATACCCAGGTCACACGCACGCCAAAACGGCGGGCAGAAATGCATAAGGTCAGTTACAGTACATACTGGAAACACAAACATTTGTTCACAGAATAACACCCAAGTACATACGTGCTTACCTAGAGTGATAGACATACACCTTTGTGCTCAAACACATACACCCTCACACACACAGACACACAGACACACACACTGTCTCTCAGATGTATCTACAGAGTTTTAATGTGTCCCTTTGAGCACATCCGAGAGCCTCTATCCATAAATCCTTTTGCTTGGACAATTTGCAATTTCCTCTTTTAATTTAACACTCCAGCAGCTTGCATGTACCGTTAAGTATATGTCTCCTTGCATTGATTTACTTAGTTGTCACTAACTTGTATAAGCTCCTTGAAAGTGCTTTGAGTGTAGTAGCCAAAACAGCCTTGTCTTCAGGGCACAAACAGGGGGGAAAGTGTATGTGAAGATTTTTTTAAATTAGCTCTCTCTTTCTCTTCCCAATGTTGTCTTTTTCTCCTGTGCCCAGTTTCCGCTTGAGTGCAGATTCTCTCTCTCTCACTGTCTTTTTTTTTTTTTTTAGCTAAATTATCATTCGCGGCCCACTGCTTGAGTGACAGCTTGATTGAAACGGCGCCCAGCGCTGACAAAGGCAGCTCGATCTGCCCGTTTCATAACTGCAGATAAAGACTTAATTACTGTGAAGGAAGGCCGTGCCGCCGTCCCCTTCCGTAGCTGCAAATCTGGGTTACAGCCGGAGGTGGGGAAGAAGAAGAAGAAGAAGAAGAAGAAAGCCAGATAGATAAATTTTCATATAAAATGAGAAAGGCAGTCGGGAATGTAATTTAAAAAGTTGTGCAGTGAAGTGCAAGTATGAACTAAAAACGGAGGAATACAGTCACAGTACAAACAAACTGAACATGAAACACACTCGCCATACTCTTAGTCTACAGTGTAGCATCGCTAACATTCAACGCCATGTAAAGAACCCGTTCCCACCATGTGTGCTGGGTCGGAGTGCCCCCTTGTGGCCGCTCGGTCCTACTGCGCTTGTGCTGACAGGTGAGGCTCCGAGGCGGATGGAGTAAATCTTGTTCTGTTGCTCTCACCTGTGTACCGCAAACACAAGTCACACACAGACCCCGACCCAGTGATCCACGTGACAGGGCGCCTTGAGGCACCATAGCCAAAGCCTCTAACATCTTAATACAGTCTCAAAGATGAATTATGACACAGAGCCACACTGAAGCACAGTGCTGTACAATGAAAATAGACACGTGATAAATCATAAAAAATTCACCAAAGGCAGGGGAGACTAAGCGTTGCAGTTCATATTAAACATCCAGTGTAAAGATGGCTTCTGTAGTGCAGTGACTCATAAATGGCTCTGGATAGTTCTTCACTGAGGTACAAGAGCACCCTCTACTGCTTTGTCCGATGCCTAGTTTTCTTCAGAGGACAACGTAACAACCCTGCTTGCTTGCTGCACCACTGCTGACAAATTAAACATTAATGACTTCCTGTCACCACAGAACATCAGGAAATCATGCCGACTGCAGGCACTGGCAGCGAAACAAGCTGCTCCACATACATTTAGCATAGTAAACCTTGGGAAATCAGGGGGCTTTTGTTTGGGCAGATTCTGGCTTCCTTCACAGAAAATATCGCTTGAGAATCTCACAGGTGAATGTGGGAGATGTACATCAATGGAGAAGGACACTTACTCACCGGTGTCCAGTCCCTGGACCGCTTCGCTGAAAGAGAGAAGCAGAACAAAACACTCAGCATAGGGGCGGCCTGTAGCGTAGTGGTTAAGGTAAAGGACCGGGACACCCAACGTTGGTGGTTCTAATCCCGGTGTAGTCACAATAAAATCCGCACAGCCGTTGGGCCCTTGAGCAAGGCCCTTAACCCTGCATTGCTCCAGGGGAGGACTGTCTCCTGCTTAGTCTAATCTACTGTACGTCGCTCTGGATAAGAACGTCTGCCAAATGCCAATAATGTAATGTAATGTAGACAAACAAGTGTGTACCTGTGTGCGCGTGCAGGCTGTCGTGTGTTTCCAGGTAAAGTGTGAGGAGGAAGGGGTAGGCCGTCAGGATCGACCCTCCCTGCTGAAACCGCAGCTCAGAGACCCTCTCCCACCTGCTCTTGTCTGTCGGTTCAGTATTGTCAAGCCAACGACTCACCCACGTTTCAATATGCATCACACACAATTAGGGACAAAAGTAACCTTGCTTTAACATGCAGTGCTCCACAAGATTATTCACACCCTTGATAAAGATGAGCGAAAAAGGCTGCATGTAATTAACAGTACACGTAATGAGATATATTGCACGCTAAAATGGGGAAATTATATTATTTTCTACTAATACATTTTGTACAAATTTTCCTTGCTCTGAGGGGAAAAAAAACCGGTTGGTTTTAAGTAATGCCCTAAAAAAAGTAATTTTCCCCCAAAAGATACACTAAAGATCACCGATGACAATTGTTTTATGTTTGAAAGCATACAGGGAAATATGTGGAAGTGCTTGGTGACAAAGGGCTGTAGGCTGTCAAGGTTTGCCAGCACCACCCGGACGGCATCCTGGAAGAAAGAGACACATTCAGACACAATCGGCCAAACCTCAGAGACGCATTTTCAGCTCAAGATGCGCAAGTCAATTTCCAGAGGACACTGCCATAGAAACCATGAACTTGGCCAACGGAGGGTTGGTTTTCCCTGCGACTGCTCTAATGTGGAGAGTCTGTCTCATCTGTACCTCAAGCTCCAGGGTGACAAGCTCGCCGTTGATAACCTCTTCACTGAAACACAATAAAAAGCACCAAAAACAGACATCAGAGACGAGCCCAATCCTATAGTGCACAGTTAACACAAAGTGTAACCTCATGGGTGGCCTGTAGCGTAGTGTTTAAGGTAAATGACTGGGACAGGCAAGGTTGGGGGTTTGAATCCCAGTGTAGCCACAATAAGCTCCGCACAGCCGTTGGGCCCTTGAGCAAGGCCCTTAACCCTGCATTGCTCCAGGGGAGGAGTGTCTCCTGCTTAGTCTAATCAACTGTATGTCGCTCTGGATAAGAGCGTCTGCCAAATGCCAATAATGTCATGTAATGTAATGGCCTCACCTGGACAGTCAGACTCAGAAAGCTTGATTGTGAAAACATTTGGCAGTGATGCTTTGCAAACAAAGTAACTTTAGAATTTAGGTAGAACAGAATTTGTCTATCGTTACAAGTGATGTCTCAACCGTTGCTGTATAATGCTGCGGCAATTTTTTTTCTCGCCTGCATTTGCTGCCGCTCCTGATCTTGAACTTGTAGACGTGGCGGCCAGCTCGGAAGAAGCGAGTCTCGGGAAGGGGGAAGGAGAATGCCTGGACGGGCATCGTCAACAGGAGGCACTGCTGAAGGACAGCCTGCAGTGTAGTGGTTAAGGTACGTGACTGGGACCCGCAAGGCTGCAAGACCTTGAGCAAGGCCCTTAACCCCGCTTTGCTCCAGGGGAGGATTGTCTCCGGCTTAGTCTAAATCAACTGTAAGTCGCTTTGGATAAAAGCGTCAGCCAAATGACATGTAATGTAATGTAATTCGTTTATTATTATTACAAACAGGCGTCATGTGAAGAGTACTTGTTGACTTAATGATTATGGTTGTCATTTAGAGTTATTTAAATTGATTTTTGTAACTAGCTAGATAAATATGCTTGCATTCTGACACAACCAACCAGTCTTTCTGGAGCTAACTAGCAAGCTAGCTAATAAATAATGTTATCCTCCAGTCGAACCGAACCAAACGAATTCAGTAAAAACCATACGATATAAAATACAAGTAGGATGATGAAACTAGATGAACTAGGTGAAACTAGAAAGATTGAGTTTTTGAGGTAATACACTTCAGAAATTTGAGGTAATAAAAGGTAACTGCGTGTAAATTAACATTGCCCACAGTGGGCGCGTGCTCGCGGTGAAACTTCTCTAAACGGTGATTTCTGAGATGACTAGCTACGTATTTCCACGGCTGTTGTGCATTTCAACCTGGAACACACCGACCCAAGAGAAAACACGTACCGTAGTACGCCGAAAAGAGTGCGCTCAATTATTCAATGCAGCAAGAACCCAGAATGTAAATAGTTAAAACTTTAACTAACATCTTTTCCGCATGAGTTCCCGCCTCCTAGTTTCTTTCACAAATTCGATTGGCCAATTATCCACCATTCGAAAGACTTCCGGCTTGTGTCTCTATGGTGATGGCTGCTAGAAGTCGAGCCATAGTGCGTATTCATGTCTATGGTTCGAGCTAACTTGTCACGTGATGAAGGTCAACTGACTTGCATGCGCGACACACAACTGCGTGTTTCCAAACTGGTTACGAGTGCAGTACTCTAGTGAACTCCCAAAGTCCGTAATGTAAGTAGAAAATAAGTATCGTGTGTCATTTTACATTTGATTTGCATGCGCCAGCTGGCTGTTCTGGCTAGTTGTGAACTCAATTAACTAAATAAGGCATGCCTGGCTGTATTCAAAATACAGAATTGAACATTATGCGGCCAGTACTGTTCTAATGTTATGTCAATTGCAGTGTGCCCTTCTATTGTAAATAGAAAATTGGTAGATTGACATTTATTATTTTGTAAGACATGGGTTACTCAAACCTGTACATATTCTATTTACAGACAACAGCTATTGGCAGTTATTGCAGTAACTCATACATGCAGTAAATTGTATACTCGGCAGGAAATGTTAGCATTCACTTATAATTATAATTTTTTTTAGATAATTTTCCAGTGCCTACAGCTAGCCCTGCTGCTACTCCCTGATGGCTGACCAGCAGCCGTCCGTCCTGCTGAACACCGGGGCGCGGATGCCCCTCCTGGGCCTGGGCACGTTCCGCCTCCGGGGCGCGGAGGACACGGAGCGGGCCGTCGACGCGGCGCTGGCCGCGGGCTACCGCTCGTTCGACACCGCGGCCGTGTACCGCAACGAGGCCGAGCTGGGCCACGCCCTCCGCGCCCTCCTGCCCAAGCACGGCCTGACGCGCGCCGACGTCTTCGTCACCAGCAAGCTGGGGCCCCGGGACCAGGGCCCCGGGGCGGGGGAGGGGTGCGCGCAGAGCCTGGAGCGGCTGGCGCTCGGGTACGTCGACCTCTACCTCGTGCACTGGCCCGGGACGCAGGGCCTGCCGGTCGGGGACCGGCGGAACGCGGGGAACCGGGCCGAGAGCTGGGCGGCGCTGGAGCGGTTCCACGCCGACGGAAGGTTCCGGGCCGTCGGCGTCTCCAACTACACGCCCGGGCACCTGCGGGAGCTGCTGCGGGAGTGCCGGGTGCCCCCCGCCGTGCTCCAGGTGGAGTTCCACCCGAAGCTGGCCCAGGGGGAGCTGAGGGGGCTCTGCGGGGAGACGGGCGTCTGCTTCCAGGCCTACTCGTCCCTGGGGGCCGGGGCCCTGCTCTCAGACCCGGTGGTTCGGGCTGCGGCCGCGGGGTGCGACCGCACCCCGGCCCAGGTGCTGCTCCGGTGGGCCGTGCAGCAGGGCGTGCCCGTGCTGCCCAAGTCGTCCCAGCCCGAGAGGGTGGCGGAGAACGGCCGGGTCTTCGACTTCCACCTGAGCGAGGAGGACATGGGGAGGCTGTCGGCCCTGGATTGTGGGGAGAAGTACTGTTGGGACCCGTCTGCAGTGGCCTAGAGGCAAAGCCCTGGTAATGAGGTGGCCCGTTGCGTAGCGGTTAAGGTGCATGGCTGGGACCAGCAAGATATTGCGGCTCCACTCGATCCCTGGTGTAGCCACAACGGGCCCTTAACCCCGCATTGCTCCTGGGGAGGATTGTCTCCTGCTTCTAATCAACTCTCTGGATAAGAGCGTCTGCCAAATGCCATTAATGTAATGTAATGGAGAGAAGAAACACCAAAAAACTTGTGGAAGGTGCTGGCTCGCAGGAACAAAAAAGAAAAGACTTCCATACTTGGTAAATGCTCCAAAAACAAATAATGTTATTTATTTTACCATGTGGTTGGTTAATGTTTTGACCACATCTGTCTTGATCAGAACACTTGCTTGCCATTCAAAGAGGTACATTTAGCACTTGCGCCCTAAGGCTGACATTACGCTGCATGTGTTGTGTATGCATAGCGGAAGTCACAGGATGCCTGTTAAGTCATCCGTACGTGTGTGAGGTATACTCCTATTGCCCAGACCTTAGTGGGTGGTGTATTATCTATGCATCATATAGTGTTTTACAAAACTTCATAATAATTCTATACAATATTTGGGACTGCAAGCCCTCCCAGCAAACCCTCCCAGATGGGCTACTTGACTGCCCTTTACTTACCATGACTCATAGAGAGCCAATGTCTACAATGAGTTTGTGATCTGGCCAGTATCTAAGTGGCATCCCATTAAGATGGCCTTAATTTCTACTGAAGGTAAGTCCATTGAGAAACCTTTTCAGCCTAATGGGACCAGATGAGGAGCTCTCTTCCAATGTCTTGTGTTGCACAATGGATAAGGTGGAGAATATTTCAGCTGTCCTAGTGGAGACTCCCGGCTGACTGCTTCCATTATAGCTGATTAATACAGTACCATTCCTTATGAGATGGCTGTAAATCTAGCTTGGACAGACATAACAAGGTGGATTCATATTTCAGGACATGCCACAATTTAAAATCAGTTGTCTAATCTAATATTTGTGCTGTTGAGGTTTTGTTAAACCACTTCACGAGTGGTGTTTGGTCCTCATGGAAACAAAACAACTTCTGACTGGAAACTAGAAACCCTTGTAGGATTAGGGTAACCTCCTTCTGTACTTTTAGTATAATTGAGATGATTCCTCTCATTAAGAATGTTCTCTCGTTGCCTTTGTTTATTCCAGTTTAGCCCCCGGTGACTGAGGGCTGAGGACTTTTTAGTTCTGCAGTATTTTTACTGTATTGACTGTTTTGCAAATGTGGCTTGAGGTATTAAAATGTGATTAATTAAGCATTAGACTTTGTGGTTTTTTTATTTTAGAGTGTAATAAAGTGGACTACGGTGCATTTCACCTATGAGCTGCATCATCACATATTTAAATTAAGATTTGGAATTTGAAATTATGGTTGTCTCTGATCCTTATTAATGGAGACATGGGTGAACAAAGTTTGGGCTAATTAGCGCGACTCCCATGATTTTGACTTGCCACATCTACATTACAATAGAGAATTTGTTCTTTTATTTCCAGGTCAGGGTCTTTTTTGGTGTATCTTTTACATATTATGTCATTCTAAAGGTTATGAGTGAGTTTATCCTTTAAAGTTAATCTGCGATGAATGGATTAAAATATTTAATGTTGTGGTTGAACATGATAATAATTGGGGCTTTTGAAGAGTTGCAATGAAGAGGCAATGCCCTGCACTGGAGACTGAACTTTCCGCATCCTCATGGACCACCTCCATTATACCTGGTCCCATACTACTCGATCATATAAGGACTTAGTGGTGTGATACCACTCCAGATAAGTCATGATATATCAGCAAAGACTAAAAAACCCAAAACCAGGTGTTGATGACATTACAACCTAACTTTGGTGAAAATTTGATCCATTTTGAAACAAAGACATTTTCTGATTAAACTCAATCAAAACTCAATTTGGAGTGAACATAATGCATGTGTGAAAGACAGAGCCTCAAAAACATTTCCAAGTATATAAAAACTATTTCTTCATGACCGATGGTAATATGTCATGGAGTTGTGCTAATTTACCCAAACCTTTTTTAGCCCATATCTCCCTTGATAATAATCCGAGATGTAATTTCATTTTCACACATTTCTTATAAAAAATGAAGCATGCCAAATATCATAAAAATCTGTGATGTGGTCCAAATGTGTGTTGAATTGACCTGGAATTACCCTATAGAAAGAATATGTCTACAATAATTTGAAGACATTCAAAGAAATCAAATCTAAAAAGGCAGTTAACAGTTAGAAATGTGTTTATTTTTCCACACACCAATAAAGAAAATTCACTTACAAAAGTTTTTAAAAAGCATAGGTTTTAAAGATTTTAGTCCCATACACACCAGTTTCAAGTAATATCAGTGATAAGAGCAAGACTTGTGTCACACGTCATGTTGGATCCTTTTTGGGGGTGCCCACCTCCTGTATGATTATGTGGGAACCCCAATGTCAAGATCTAGGGCAACCAATCCTCCCACCTTACAGACTTGGCCTGAACTTTGAATATCAATTTTTAAGGATAACTTGCATCCTGCAATTACACAGCCAATGTACCCCCAATTACACAGCCAATGTTTGAAAGCAAATACAGTGTTGTCAACTGACAGTGATGGGGGGTGGGGGTGGGGGTGGTGTGGGTGGCAGTAAACCATCCCCAACCGTGTTAATCAGAGATAAGGCTGAATGTAGATTAAACTTAACTGAACCTCATCTAAAAGTATAAGCAACTATATGTTCTAGTGGCACGCAGTCTGCATCAGTAATGGGAATGCTGGTCAGTTGCACCTGTGACATCAAAATGGATCCACACTTCCTGTGACCAGAGTCTTCTACAAGTTTCATAGGTTAAGAAAAGACATGTGTACACAGATAAGGACAATTACAGTTTCCTTTCAAAGTACAGAAGGCATCACTAGTTTTCCCCCAACAATTCATTAAAAGTATCAACAATTTATTTACATTTTGAGGCCTCAACCACTCGATGTACGGAAAATGTACGTTCCACAACCCGTTTATTTTTAGGCACTCTTCTCAAGCAATATCCTATCACACAGTTCTTAACAATTTTTTCCATATATAAAAAGTTGGGAGATTTTTGGGGAAATATTTGTGCCATCCCATTAGCCTTGGACAGATTGTCACTGAACAAGATTGTTCTTCTTTTTTCTTTTTTTTTTTTTAAAGCTGTTGGTTTAAAAACAAATATTTGAGTGCCGCCATAAATATAACAGCAGTATATTTTATTTTATTTGAAATAAATCCATTCACTCTGAAAGCCATAACCTTGACTTTTTCACTATAATTCTTTTTTTGCATAGTGCTGTTTTAACGCAGATGCTAAAGAACAGTCAGTGGTCAACCTGGGACTTGGGGTGCTGGTTAACCCCCCCCATCTTATTGTGCACCAAACTAGCTGGTGCTGAGTTGCAGTCTCTGGAGCAGTCCCTCCCTCAGCTCCCTCCCTTCCTCCCTTCCTCCTGTCCTCCTTTCCTCCCTCCATCACTCTGCAGATCTGCTGTCCTCGCCGTTGTTGAGGTCGGTGTCTGTCTCCTTGCGTTTCCAGAAGGAAAACCAGCTTAGGGAGGTTCGCATCTTTGCACTGTGCACCTTCTTCATCGCCTGCAGGGGGCGACAGAGAGAAGGTCAAGGAACGTGGGTGAGTAAGACAGGAGGACGGAGCTGATGTTATGCATTTGATTGATTGATTGTTGATTTTTGCGTTAAAACGTCGTTACAAGACCTTTGTAAATCCCTTCCTATCATTGAAAAAGGCTCTCTGACATGTTGACTCACCCACTCACCCTACCCTCTGTCTATATTTCTTAAATTTGGGTTTCAAAATATACCGTTGGCGGCCCAACACTCCGCACCAAAGCATTGTATAACTGTAGAATAATTCAAGCTCATTGGTTGAAAATTGGTTCTAATTGCCAAAGTCAAGAGAAGGGGAGAGATAAACAGTGTTGTGGTTTTAAGTGTGTTTGTTGCTGCTATTGCTCTCTTGACCGTTAGACGTCCGAAATGACCTTTAACTAATTTATTATAACCAGGGGAAGGATAAAACTGAAAGCTGACAGCATCTGACACAGCCGTTGGGCCTTGCTCTCTTATTTACCGCTTTCAGACAGATGCGGTTCTGGTTCTGGTTCTGCCTCTGGTTCTGTTCTGGAGTCTCAGAACCTTGGTGCTTTCTGGCAAACCAGCCCTCGTCGAAAACCAGTCTAAGCAGAACCAAAGTTCCACCACCCTCCATCATCAACGGAGGGCGTTGCTCAATGCACAAGGCAGGCGGAATATGAGACGCCCACTGATGCCGTCATGGTTCACAAGGGAAAAAGAACTATTTATTGGTTCCGGCTGAGAACCAACTTTTCAGGTTCCGGACCAATTTATTTTTGGTCTAAGCGCGCCGGCCGGTTCAAGGTTAGGTTCGGGAACCGGAACCGGAACCGGCACGGAGCCTTGCCGGTGTGAGTGGCCTAATAGTGGCTACACCGGGGATCGAGCTGCCGACCTTGCGGGTCCCAGTCCCGTACCTCAACCGCTACGCTAGAGTTCAGTTCAGTTCAGTTTATTCTTTGTCCCAAATGGGCAATTTGTTTGCAGCAGGACCACACACATACCACACAACAATAGGCATGCAGCAGGACCACACACATACCACACAACAATAGGCATGCAGCAGGACCACACACATACCACACAACAATAGGCCTACAGGCCTTCCTCACCTCTTTGTCCAGGAAGGTGTCGAACTCGTCGCTCATGCGCCTCAGCTGTCGGCCGTAGCGTTTGGCCGCCAGCGCGCCGGGCGCTGACCAGGACCGCGAGCGGAGCCTCCGGCCGTCCTCGCCCTCCTCGAACACCTCCTCCTGCGGCTCCGCCTCCTCCCCCTGGCTGGAGGCCTGGGACACCGAGCGCGACCGCAGCCGCTCCAGCTCCGGCCCTGAGCGGGACACGCCGCGGATTTGGGGCATGGCAAAAATGGTAAATGGTAAATGGTTGGCATTTATACAGCGCCTTTATCCAAAGCGCTGTACAATTGATGCTTCTCCATTCACCCATTCATACACACACTCACACACCGATGGCGATTGGCTGCCATGCAAGGCCCCCCGACCAGCTCGTCAGGAGCATTTGGGGGTTAGGTGTCTTGCTCAGGGACACTTCGACACTGCCCGGGCGGGGGATCGAACCGGCAACCCTCTGACTGCCAGACGACTGCTCTTACTGCCTGAGCCATGTCACCCCAGCCGAGTTACAGAAGCGCAAGAAAAATAAAAAAACAGATGAAGAGGGTTTAATAACTAGTGACCTGTGCTGAGTGCAATACAGGGTGTGGGAGCCAAGTTGCATTTATATACGGTATGTCTAGTTCAATAAATAAGCACAGTCTGTACTTTGTTTAACATGGACATTTGAATAGTGATGTAGGTTACCATCTCTTTAAGAGATTTTGGCTCGCTTAGGGGTGAACCTGTGGATTTGTTTTTAGTTGAGGCTCAAGCAAAACCAAGCCACATGGTTTTCTTACCGTAGTACAATTTTCGGATTAGGATAACTTAGCTTTGAATGCTCCTGTAAGAAGATACTACAAACTGTAGAATTAATAATTGTTTTATCCTTTTTACATCGGAGTCCTGTAGAGGTTTTTCCTCCTCAAGTTAATGTACACGAGTTAAGCCATTATTGAGCTTCAATCAATCGAAATAGGTTGAAATAGATGATACCATCTGAATTTGTTATCAGATAGAGGAAATCGTATAGCTGTCAACGTTAGCCAAGGCTTTGAACACTGAGAGATGACATCGAGAGACATTGTAATCTGCACCAGCATTACAAAAACAACACGAAATCAGGTTTGTCAGACCGGGTGATGTGGGTAAAAAGAACCGTCAACATAGCCATGGCTTTGAGCAGAGCTGCCAGACAGTAATAGCTTCATAGCTGCTTACACAGACAGTGAATATTCTGTCTGATTCATCTGGCCGTGTCATACACCACCCCTGAGGTGGTGGCAGCTATTGACTAGTACTGGAGTCATTAGTCAGTGTTGTTGAACAAAAGTGACTCACTCCTGTCCTTCAGTTCTCTGGTTCGCAAATATTTTATTTTACATCCTAAGAAAAGTGTGGGCCTATTATGCCACCCCCCCCCGCATTTCACATTTCTAAAAGTGGAAAGGCTTACTGAACATTTTGGTAGAAGAAAAGTGACTACGGAATCTATAAATGTCATTAGACAATAATATTAAACACATTAGTCATTGTATTACATTACATTAATGGCATTTGGCAGAAGCTCTTATCCAGAGCGACATACAGTTGACTAGACTAAGCTGGAGCAATGCAGGGTTAAGGGCCTTGCTCAAGGGCCCAACGGCTGTGTGGATCGAACCACTGATCCCAGTCATGTACCTTAACCACGACGCTACAGGCCGCCCATAATATACACATTAAATAGATATGCTCTACAGAAGAAAGAGCACAGGGTCAAAGGTACTGAGCATGTCATAAGGTGTGTCTTATGGACTGCTTGCGACAGGCGTCTCTGGGCAGATCTTGTGTCTCACCTGTTAGTACGATGTCTGGCACGGCTCCTTCTCCTGGGTTGTCCTGGTTGGTTGCCGGCTGGTTGCCGTCTGCGCCATCATCGGAGGTCTCTGATTCGTTGTCCGAAATAGTGAACATGTGACTCATCGTGACATCTACACCGAAGGACATGAGAGGACATGGAACAAGGGTGAAATTGAGACGGGGGTGTGGAGAGAGTGGAGAGAGTGGAGAGGGAGAGATAACAAACCAAAACGAAATTAAAAAGTGGATCTGAAATAAATGAAATTTTCTCGCAGGCTGAGGCTGTTTGAGATTTCTCCAGTGGAGTAAAGTTGGCATTCAGGCCACGGCCTTTCCATTACGTATCTGAAGCGCCTCAAAAGATCTGCACTTCTGAGAAGGCCTGAAATGAACACTTCTAGGTTTGGCTAAACACATACAGGGCGGCCTGTAGCGTAGTGGTTACGGTGCGTGACTGGGACCCGCGAGGTCGGTGGTTCGATCCCCGGTGTAGCCACAATAAGATCCACACAGCCGTTGCTGCATTGCTCCAGGGGAGGATTGTCTCCTGCTTAGTCTAATCGACTGTACGTCGCTCTGGATAAGAGCGTCTGCCAAATGCCAGTAACGTAATGTAATGAACAAGTCTGAGATGAGTGAATAACCAAGGAGACAACACAAAGGTTTTCCTTCCTCATTTAATGCAGGGTTAAGGTGTCCTGATAAATACTGAATTATTGGTATCAATCTGGAGATGAACTAACCATCTGTCTTAAAGGTATAGTTCATCTTCTGGATTTTTATATTTCAGTTTAAATGTAAGTTTTTTATTGGCATTGGGTTTTTTTTATAATCAGGTAATATAAACACGGAGGAAAAAATTGCCCTTCAATCAGCTTGGCAGTTACACTGACTGAATTCTCTTGGTTTAAACGACAAACGCACGAAAGCTCCTATACTAGGCATACAAAAACAATGACAGATAAGCACCCCGACGTTGAGATATGACTGCAGTCATTACATTCGTGGCAAAGCAAACCAAAGAGGGACTCCATGCTCATCAGGCCAAATGAACAAAAATAATGTCACCAGATTCAACAGAACTGGAACTGACCACATGAGTAATAAATGAAGGCTTTGTTTAGACCTTGCATACACCTTGGTGGACATTACAAGTCTGCAGCTGATGTGCTGATAAGCAACACCCTGACAGTCACGTACCACAGTCCGTCTGATGTAATGATCTAGGTGGGGAGAGTCCAGTCGCAACAGAACTGCACGTGACAGCGGTCAACCTGACTGCTGTGTGCCCCACTGATGGCAATGCGGTTAGTTTTAGCTCAATCTTGCGGAGAACCATAGCGAAACTGGCAGTGCGCTAATGAGAATACGGTTGGGTTGGGATGCTTCAATCCTGCTGAAAAGTAATATGGTACATCACGGTAAGACCCGCACAGCCGTTGGGCCCTTGAGCAAGGACCCTTAACCCTGCATTGCTCCAGGGGAGGATTGCCTCCTGCTCAGTCTAAAATCAACTGTAAGTCGCTCTGGATAAGAGCATCTGCCGAATGCCACTGATGTAATATAATGTAACATCATGGTCTCTCATTGGCAGACTGGTTCCACTATTATGCTAACAGGTTGCAACCTGCTAGCTGTGAACAACCCCGACACTGAGAGACAATGTAATCTGCACCAGCATTACAAAAACAGCACAAATCAGGTTTGTCAGACCGGGTGAGGTGGGTAAAAAGATCTTTGTAAGAGGCATAGTCCCTTCGAAAAGTATTGGAACAGCAAGGTCAATTCCTTTGTTTTTGCTATACGCTGAAGACAATTGAGTTTGAGGTTAAAAGATGTACATGAGATGAGAGATCCGAATTTCAGATTTCTTAAACAACTTAGAACATATCACCTTTTGTATCAGACCACCCGATATTTAGGTGAGCAAAAGTATTGGAACATGTGACTGACAGGTGTTTCTTGTTGCCCTGATGTGTATTTGACTTCTGTTATTTCCACGACCCCCTTCAGTGTCTTTTGTTTGTAGCTTTTTAAATATGTCCGTGACTTAACACCACATATTTTAAGTTACTTTTTTTGTTGAATCTTTTGACACAAATTACATCGCGCGGACGCGGACAGCTGATAGAATGTTTACGCGGCTCGTTACCGGCGATGCGCTGCAATTACCCGGTATTCCCTTGCCTACTCTGTAAAGACGGCTTATATCGTCTAAAAAGAATCGTATAGTTTGGAAAAATAAAAGCAATCCGACCAGTTTATGAAATTATGACGGTCAAGTTTGGTATGTTTAAAGAAGTATATAAGTCGAAAAGGATCAGAAAAAACTGTTAGACAAAAAACAAAAATATATTAATAATATATTATTATATACTTATGTTTGCCAATATCCACGAATTAGTTCTGTAAGAAAAAGTAGCCTATTGCTGCTGCAATTTTTTTTGGCAATTCTGTTCTAAAATGTGTCTTTTTTTCTCCATAAAATACCAAAAAATAATCAATAAGCAGTATCAATAATGACAAATAAATAATGGATAAACTCTTAATGATCTCCGTCCCTACAGGTCAGTGGTGAGTCAGATTAACCATATGTAACAGGGTGACACCGTGTGTCTCTTTATAACCCTTATAATACAGGTAGGGATAGGTAAAAACCGGTTAGATAAGCATCCCAGGAACTTTATTGTATAGGCATATCAAGCTAATTGATGCCATCCAAATTAGCCATGTTCACAGGGTAGGGTTGAGATGAAATTCTGTCAATATTGTTTCCAACATACAATACATCGAACATTTTCCCAGGTCATCTTTCTTGGGCCAAAAATATGATCTGACTGGGTAATATAGATGCATGGAATCCATGTGTTCTTCATCCATTGTATTAGCCAGTCCAATAAATAAAAAAAATCATAACAGCAAACTTACTTTTTCAAACTAAAAAATTGGATGGTTTAACATATCAGCATCTTCTGTACCATTGAAGTACAAATAACTTTTTAAGCATAAGGATCTGAAACGTATGATGTCATCCTGTTACAAATGGTAAGAAGTCCATCTTACATAACAAAGTGGAAAAAAGGGTTCCCAAAAGGCAAAAGTCCAAAATACAAAAAATGAAGAACACAACAAGAAGTCCATCTCAACCATCTTCAGTCAATTGTAGCACACAGTTATGTGCAATATTTTCCAAAAATTCTGGCCAGCAGCTGCCACTGGAGTAAATACCAGGAAATAAAAGCTGAAAATGTAAACATTTGTCTCATGTTCATCTTTTTACCTCAACCCCAAATGTATTCAGTGTATTGCAAAAACAAAGGAATTGGCCTTGCTGTTCCAATACTTATTGAGAGGACTGTAAACATTTTGGAGCATGGAATAGAAGGCCATGATCACAATGACACTTATATTGATGTATCTTTTTCTTGAGTGGTGTAGGTCTACGGTTTCGTTTCACTTTCCTTTCATAATGACCCTGCTGTGAAAAACAGCTCAAGCTATGTTTCGAAACTGCTGGTAGCTGGTTGACCACTTCAGACCAGCTCTCAGCTTTGCATGCTTTGACCGGGTCAAGCTATGTTTTGAAGTAGCTGCTTGACCAGCTATCAGCTCAGACAAACAACAAGTACTAGCTGGTGATGACCAGCTCATACCCAGCAAGACCAGCTCATGACCAGCTTGGCCATGGTGGTTGAGCAACTCATACCCAGCTAGACCAGCCTGGCCATCTCAATTTCCAAGCTGGTGAACCTGGTATATCTGGATATTACAGCAGGGTACTCTCGATCAAAAAAACTCTTGGACTTCACCCTACATAATAGAATAAATAAGTGACGTGTTTCTGTAGTCCAAATGCGCTTTAAATTGGGAGCCATTTCTTCAAGTCAGCTGGTTATTGTTAAAAAAAAAAAAAAAAAAAAACCCAGAACAGTGCTACTGTATCTATATCTGTCTGGACTGGATGGACCCAAAATGGAAAGTAACTTAGCTCGCTAGTTGCGAATACTACGACTAACCTCAGTAGGCTAGCTAGAAGGCTACGCTACTTCAACGTCTAAGCCGGTTGACATGTAATAACGAGCTACATATACAATTTACCATTTAATATCACTCATCGGCACATTTCAAAGGGTCAAACTGTCACATTCACAAACAATTTGCCATAAAGGCAACGAAATAATACTTGTTTTAGCTACGTGACTGAGCTCGTGTTGGCTAACTTTTCAGAGCTTATTGGAATGTGTGCTGAGAGATAACCGGTCGACGGAATCTTTAACTGTCACTTCCTCGAACAATGTTTCCATTATCGACAGAATGTTTTTCTACCTATTTCCGCCTATTTATAGTACATGTCAATTGTAGCAGGTCAGACACCTCCGTCCGCTAGCCTAAACATTGAATATCGACTACCTCGCATGACAACTTGAAACTGGCACACACCCAACAACTACGGGTTGAGTACAGTGCAATACAATAAAAATGATATAAACGTTCGACAGTTGCATACACGAATAGAGCTACAACAGTACGTTTTACAAGATAATCATTCTCGATCGCTTATTTTGAGCTCATTCGTCTTACCCGAATTCAGCTGATTGACAACGTTGTAACCCCTGCAGAGTTGCCCTCCTTCGGTGTTGCGGTAGCTTTGGGTAGTTTGCTGTACAGTTCCACTTCTCTCGTCCAATCGGTTCGCATGCATGGCATCGTGGCGCTGTACGACAGTACCCGTCCAATCTGCGCACACTGCCAAGGCATTCTGACTGGCCCTTCAGAGACCGCGTCACTGTTGCGAGCGAGGACTGCCTCCGTGCCTTGTTTACTCCGCAGACTGGCCCCTATTATACAACGTATGAGCGCATCACTATCTTAAAATCACACAATGTGTAAAGTCGCGCTTGTAATTTGAGAAAGGGAATTTGACCCAGCAGGAGTAACAATCTGCATGCAACGTCAATACATTTAAAACGTTTACTTTGACTTATAACATAGGATTCTTATAACAATGGACTTATAACAATGGAATGTATGCCATTCTGTCTAAACCTGTCCAATCTTGGTTTCGTTACAAACAACAATGCATTATGCAACATCCTGAGTAATGGCATTACTTCGATGTAGATTAGTCATGGTTTTCAAGAGGGAAAATAGACCCGTCGGAACTGGATTTTCAGCTTTCTTTTGTTATGAACCCATGCTCACTCTCATGTTAATCCAAACTTACTCTCTAGTAGGCCAATAGCTGCCTATTTGTTTCTAGGTTGTCTTGTGTCAGAAGTCCTCACCTACCTATTTACATTGCTTGATTGTTTTCAACCCTGTTTTTACTTCATATCCCCAGTGGCCTCTCAAAACCCTTCCCCCTCCAAAGAAATAGCAGGCACAGCTGTTAGTTTCTACTGTTCTATTAATTATCAAGCCACTCTGTCTACCCTCTGACCATAACAAATTAACCATTAAAATTAAGTCATTAAAAACTTCAACTAATTTGTGAGAGAGTCTTCCATCAGTGAATCTTTATCCAACTTTTGATGATGCTAAATAGGGCAATTCTCATTTTTTATTTTTGGTTCTGTTCCTTTGTATACGGTTCTCTCTCTCTCTCTCTCTCTCTCTCTCTCTCTCTCTCTCTCTCTCTCTCTCTCTCTCTCTCTCTCTCTCTCTCTCTCTCTCTCTCTCTCTCTCTATTTCCGCAGAATAAATCTATTTAATTCTTTAAAAATCAATTGACCAAACTAGAACTCATATAGGTCATTTGCATGTTTGGCTGCTACATATCATAGCATGTTTTGCAGATTTAGATATACACTCAGTGGGCAATTTATTAGGTATTTACTGGGCTTATGTTTTTGACTTATTAAGTCTTCTGTTGCTGTAGCCTATCCACTTAGAGGTTTGATGCATTGTGTGTTCAGAGATGCTCCTCTGCATATGACAGTTGTAATGTGTGGTTATTTGTGTTACTGTCACCTTCCAGTCAGCTTTGACCAGTCCTGCCCTTCTCCTCCGACCTCTCTCATTAACAAGGCATTTATGCCCGCAGACCTGCTGCTCACTGGATGTTTTTTGTTTTTCCACACCATTCTCTGCTAACTCTGGAGACTGTTGTGTCCCAGGAGATCAGCAGTTTCTGAGATACTTAAAGCATCCTGTCTGGCACCAACAATCATTCCACGGTAAAAGTAACTTGGATCACATTTCTTCCCCATTCTGATGGTTGATATGATGCTTCTGACCCGTGTCAGACAAGCAATTGGCTGATTAGATAATCGCAGAAATATGTAGGTGTATAGGTGTTCCTAATAAAGTGCTCAGTGAGTGTAGATGTAACCATGACAATTGTCATGTGTTCAGTCCATTTGACCATGCGTATAAAAATTGGATAAAGAATGTGCATAAATTATGACTAGAAATACAGTGGGCTCCAGAAATATTGGCACCCTTAAGAAAACTGGAGAAAAAAGGCTGCATATAATAAACAACATGGATAATGATCTATATTTTATGTTCAAACATTCAGGGAAAACATATACTTTTACTTCAATACATTTACTCTCATTCTGTAACTATTTTAAATCCCATGGAAAAACCTGTGGTCTGAACTGAAGTTTATAGCACTTTTTGTGCATATTTGTCAAGGGTGCCAATAATTCTGGAGCCCACTGTATATTAGGGAGGAGACCATTTAGATGCATCCAAACCGTTGTTCAGGATCTGTACAGTATATTACATTGCAGCTTCTCAAATTTACACTGAGCTGAGTGTGTCTGCAACTAGATCTATATTTGTGATATAAGCACCAGCTTCAGAATGAAGTATTGGGTGTCACACTTTACAAGAAGGGCACATAAATTGCCATTAATTAATATTCACGTGAATTAATTGACGTACAAATACATTAATTAAGCATGAAATTAACTTATCATTAGTTAATGTATCTGTTAACTACTAATGTATTTGTTACATGAATGTTATAAATTAGCAAACAATAGGATAAACGTATAATTAGTTAACCATGAACAAATACATTTACTTTTTTTCATTATGAATTACCATTAACCAATGTAGTTGTTGCATTAATTAATGATATACAAATACATTAAAGGTGTAAGGATTAACTTCACAGTCGTAAGTTAGTTAGTTAATGCCAATTCATGTAACCTTGTTGTCAAGTGTTACCGCTATATCAGCCAGTGTCTAATGCTGCGAATACGTCAACTGTACGTCGCTCTGGATAAGAGCGTCTGCCAAATACCATTAATGTAATGTAATGTAATGTAATGCTGAATGGCAAGGCAAACAATATCAGGGCACACTGACGTTCCCACTGAAGCTGACTGCATGCAAAATAATAATTGATGTGATTAAACTAGTCTTTGTCTGAGAGCAAATTGACAGCGTGCTGTAGATGCAGGGAGAGACTCCATTGTGCAAGCTGACTGTTTGGAAGTTATAGAAGTGAATTTGTGCAGAATTTGAATTCGAGTCAAGGATTCAGTAATTCGAACTGTACACCAGCTTGTTTTATATATATGATATATATATATATATATATATATATATATATATATATATATATATATATATATATATATATATATATATAATATTGCATTAGCCAATCATGTAACAGCAATTAAATGCATAAAGTCATGCAGACATGGTCAAAAGGGTCAGTTGACTTTCAGACCAAATGTCAGAATTGGGAAGAAATGTGATCGAAGTCACTCTGACCGTGGAATGATTGTTGGTGCCAGACTTGAGAATGGTGTGAAAAACGATGCGAAAGAGAAAACATCCAGTGAGCAGCAGTTTTGCAGGTTAAAAAAAAAAAGCCTTGTTAATGAGACAGGTCAAAGGAGAAGGGCCAGACTGGTCGAAGTTGACAGGCGACAGTAACGTAAATAACCACACATTACAGCAGTGGAATGCAGTAGAGCATCTCTGAACGGACAACATCTATGTGGATAGGCTACAGAAGCAGAAGACCAATAAAACCAATTAGTATTATAAATACCAAATAAAGTGTTCGCCGAGTGTATATTTTGTCCCATTTTATAGTTCCAATGCTAACTCTGGCATGCTGCTATTAGCAATACGCTGATATTTCAATGCTTTAGAACCGCCTCGAATTCCATTTAAATTGAGGGAAGTCTCTTCCTAAATCACATTCTGGCAGTCAGATTCAGATTCAGATGTGTCCATTGCTGTAATTCCATGGCGGTAGCCTGTGTGGCTAATTGAAGGGGTATGTGCGTGCCAGCACTGGGCCAGCACTCAGTTGCTATCTGGGATTGCACCAGGTTCTGAAGGTCCTCTATCGAGTGTTATGATACAGTTTCAGGGAGCTCTACAACTTTGAAACATAAAAACTGAATTTAAAAATGAAATGAAAATCGAGGGATAACAGCTATGTACAAAATCGTAACTACAGGTTAGCAAAATATGTAGGTATATCCGTAACTATTTTTGCTGGGATTGCAATTCCTTCCAATTGAATATGTACATATTTACATATGGATTGCTCGCCGAACTTTATTCAGCGTTGGAATTTAACCCAAAAGTTACGTCATGGTCACAGCTAAGCTCGGCCTGCCTTCGGGACAGCCGAATGCCTGGGCGACTGCAGCGGACAAGTCGAAATGAGTATGAACTGTTAAGATAAACAGTTGTCAGATGGTCCTGCTGACGACCGCTGTAGTGCTGATTTGCAAACTGCTAACATGCCTGGTATAGACAAGAGCCAGAATCCAAACCAACAGTGTCATGATATCGTTCAGAACAAAGATCTGATTTAACTGGACAACGTCAATGTACCAAACCCCGCACTTATTGAAACTTGCTCCGTGACTATACACTATACCAATTCCTTGGTCGGAAAACTTGGAAGAGAAGCATTTATTTGCAGGTGACAATTTCGTGTAATATGAAAATATTTCTAATATATCACCAGAAGATGGCGCAATAAGACTTTATTGCTTATAAAATCCTTGACTATACTTCATGGGTCCTATCACCTGTCAGTAGTTTGGATACAAAATTAAATGCGATTAATTTACTTTACAAATCAGTCATAGTTGTCGGTTATTGTAAACCTTTATCACGTGGAATAGATACTAAAAACTTTGCAATAATGTACCTTATTTCTCGTGTTCTGGTGTGTGAATGTAAGTGTGTGTGTATGTGTGTGTGTGTGTGTGTGTGTCCATTGACCAAAATAACGTGTCACAATTATTTTCCCCTCTATTTCCTCAGATCTTTATACCTGACTTTCATGATTTTTTTCATGATCTGAATGTGGTAATGATGGAAGAAAATGCATATAACGTAGACCTTTATATACTACTGTTAAAAGGTATTTTTCCCCGCTGTGTTTATTTCAGTCTCTAAATTCATGTTACCCAATATCTTGTAGACCTAAGTTTTCACTTGCCTTTGTAGATTTTTGTTGATGTGTCAGCACCATAGATTTTTTCTTCTGTATTCACAGCTACCAGGTTTTCTTTCTTTGAATCTCGCCCCCCTCTCCCTCTCCTTTCCTCTTGTACATCTGTATGTATGTCCCATACAGTCCCATAATGTCATTTGTCAACATTGTTACATTTAATATGTAGAAGAGACTCAGTGTTGCAATTGCCTCATGCATGCGCATGTTCACATGAGGCATGTATTCATTAGAGGAAGACAGTACCAATTACTCCTTCATTGGACAGTGGGTACTCTAAAAATACATTCCTACCATGTTTTGATTTAACACTTTTTCAGATTACTGTTTGCATTCTTGGTTATTTTTCAATGTTACATTTCAGGTTTGTACAGATATTTCTGTGTTTTCAGATCCTGGAGCGTCATTCTGTACTTTAGTACAGCATGCTCAGATACCACCCTTCCGACAAAACATATGATTATGTAAATTGCATCTTTCTGTAGTTTGAATACTAAAATAGTATGAGGAAATTATAGCATATAACTTTGTAGTTGGACATGACATGATTACATGAGATACAGCATCTCACCAGTAAACTGGTTACATTGCAAATTAAATTGTATTAGTACTTATTTTGGAAATGAGCCATTTTTTAGCTGTTAAATAATACAAGAAGTTTTCTTCTATGCATATAATGCAAGGTCTGTGTTTGTGTGGTCAGTGACATTGCAGTTAATAAGAGAGAAGGTTTATCTGGAAGTTTCTGATGTGTTTTTGGTTTGTGGCTCTGCTCAAAGAACCTCCCACTTTTCTGCATTTAGCCACATACAATTATCCTCCATTTAAATCGATGTAGCTCGAGCCCCACCTTCATTTTCATCTGAAGGGTACATTCAGCGAACTGTGGCTTGTAGCCCCACCCAACATCTGACTGCTACTGAGAAATTCACTCTAACTTTAGTGGATGCGGCTCATTGCTAGAGGGAAACCCAAAAGCTAAATTCAGCTCTGTGCCAAGATCCACTGTGAAATGTGTAAACACAGCTATGAATATTTTCTCTAACCTTTGGGGATAAGAGACAGTTTTGTAGTTACATTAAAGTCAGTTATGCAGTCATACAGTTTTCTTTCCCCCTAAATCAAATACGACATATTTTAGTCTGTCATAAATGTCCCGTGATGTGTAACTGGTAAAATAAAAACGAATACAGAATCTTGACGGCACGGTACAGAATTGTGCGTGTGTGATTTTATGGAATCTGTGGTTATTGTTATAGAATGACTGAATTCTGCCAAACAGTCCCATCAAACTAAATTTTGATGCTTGAATACAGATCCCTGTATTTTACTGTGGCTCCAGAGTAGGAGTAGTAATTTACTGATTAGTAATATTCTCTGAGCCATATGTACGGAGTGTACATTATCCTCTGACACTCCCTTCTCAAACCCATTCATCACAGTGACTGAAGCTCCCCACCCATAGTAGAATCCTTTTGTGGGTTTAATGTGGTTATGTTCTCTGTGCGTTCTGGTGGACTTACAGTATCCATTACCATAATTGCTGAGTATAGGAGTTATGCGGAATGGTCTTGTCAAGGATTATTATCATGGATACAGAACAGTTTAAAGATGTTAGGATATTATTTTTTTAATTGGTTATGAGTATAGCCACTCATAGCCACTCATACAGTGGAACAGGTACATTACTTTGCCAAATGAGTTTACAGTTCAAATGTTATCTTTGCTTTATTTTTTATATTATTTCTGTTTTAGTGTTTGTTTTTGATTGGCAGGGCAGTTTCTATGTGCAATGAATGATATTTTAGATATTTACTATATAGATGTGGGATTCATACAATATTCATGGGTTTGTAGCAAGAAAGCAAGAAAACACACAGTTATTCCAAAGCAGCTTGTCCTGCCACATTATACTTCTAGAGGCTGGAGAAATGAACATCCATCCATCCATCCATCCATCCATCCATCCATCCATTATCTTAACCCGCTTATCCTGAACAGGGTTGCAGGGCGGCTGGAGCCTATCCCAGCATACATTGGGCGAAAGGCATGAATACACCCTGGACAGGTTGCCAGTCCATCGCAGGGCACACACACCATTCACTCACACACTCATACCTACGGGCAATTTAGACTCTCCAATCAGCCTAACCTGCATGTCTTTGGACTGTGGGAGGAAACCGGAGTACCAGGAGGAAACCCACGCAGACACGGGGAGAACATGCAAACTCCGCACAGAGAGACCCCGGCCGACAGGGAGAGAAATGAACAGGTTAATTTTTAAGTGTTTATTCACAATCCTAAACACTGTGCAGCTGTCTCAGGTTTCACGTGACATAGAACAAGTCCAAGCAAAAATGAGATGAGACATAGCTTTTTTAGTATAACTGGTAGTATTCACAATCTCTAGAAACAAAGTTGCTGCATACAATTGTTAAACTTACTTTAAGTGTCTCTATACCTAAATGGTAAATGGTTGGCATTTATATAGCACCTTTATCCAAAGCGCTGTACAATTGATGCATCTCATTCACCCATTCATACTCACACCGACGGCGATTGGCTGCCATGCAAGGCACCAACCAGCTCGTCAGGAGCATTTGGGGGTTAGGTGTCTTTCTCAGGGACACTTCAACACAGCCTGGGCGGGGGCTCGAACCGGCAACCCTCCAACTGCCAGACAACTGCTCTTACTGCCTTAGCCATGTCGCCCGAACATACCTCCCATTGTTAAGCCAGCAGGCAGGTTGTGAATATCCTTCATTACACACAGAAACTGCCTGGACCAATAGAAAACATACACTAAAGCTAAAAAACACAGGAACTATAAGTATCATAACAGATTGGTATTTGCTGTGGATTAAAGTCTTCTACAAAGACTTTTGATTTTACAACATTTGTTCAAACAAGCACACCACTATTCAGATGTGCCTATAATAGTTAAGATTTACTATTAGAATGTTTAAGACGCATTTTGTTACATTGCAGTTGTTTTTCTGGATTGTTTTTTCAAAATTCCAAGTCAGTAGTCTAGAACTAGAATGATTGTTACCTTTATAATGCTCAGTTAAAGGTACAATAGGTAATTTCAGACTTCTAACGGTCAAGAGAGGAATTGCAGCAACAAACCACAACACTTTTTATCCCACCCCTTCCTATGTGAACGCACTGATGTTGAAACGCCATTGGCTGTGGCAATTAGAATTTTCTACCCATGAGCTTGAATTATAGCACAGATATACTATGTTTTGGTACAGAGTGCCGGCCCATCAACTGCATATTTTGAAACCCGAATTTAAGGACTATAAACACAATGGTCTTGAAACAAGGTTTTAACACAAAAATCTTACCTATTGTACTTGTAAGAAGATTACAATCACAATATTTGTGATGTTAAACGGTAAATACGGTGCAGGTTTGTGTGGTTCAGTTTCTTATGCTATCAAAACAACTAAAGCTGGATGAATGGTGTGACACATCTCATGAGCAGAACAATCCTGCCCCATTACCTTAAGCAGGGACTGCTGTCATGACCAGAAGGAGAAGAAAAAGTATAAATCTGAGAGACCTTGCCAGGGGTGAATTGATTATTCCTCTTGGGACGCATTTGACTTGCGCATGGTCTGTCCTCCCGGTAAAGCTGACCTCGGATCAGCGCTCAGCAGGTCACCGGCTGCGCCCTCGCCCATAACGTGCGGTCTCAGATCAGTGCCACTGAGACCAGCAGTGAGGAGTTAGAGGCTGGGGTGGAACCCGACCCCCGGCACTCAGCATTGATCCCATAGTAAAGATTTAAGCGCGTGACACTGACACCCCGAATTCTGTAATAATTCTCGATGCTGTGAAACGGACCGAGTCGTCAATCTAGGACACCGAGGTCAAGCGGATAAATTAATCAACTAATCTACCGACAGCTAAATCAATACGTGCCCCATAGCAGCGTGTCGCAAACTGTTTGTAGATTAGCGGGTGTGTAAATTGGATCGTAGATCCAGAAATGTTGGAAACTAATGCTGCGGCATATGTCTTATGATGCATATCGGAAAGAGCAGGGAGGGGATGTTGTGAAGTGGATTTGTTTAAATTGTGTAATGAAATGCATTACCTAAGCATGTTTTTTCCAAATACAAGTTATGTATTTTCCATATACATAAACAGAACAGGAAAATATCTTTACTGCATACCGTGTAGGCGAAATAAGAAACCTATATTATTTTATACTCCTACAATTGCTCAGAGAAAATAGTAAAGTGATAATTTTATTTCCAAAAAGATATGTGCTAAAATGACTGGATACATCCTTTCCAATGATAACACTGAGTGTTTTTTTTTTTTGTCAATCTCATATGAGATTGGTCAACATATGAAGGGGGAACTTAAACAAAAAGATCCTTCATAAAGAAACTTTCAAGATCCTTCAGTCTGCTCTTGTGGACGTCCGAACATAACAATTTCTTTATACCATAAGCTTTGTAATAGTGATTTGGATGTACAGTATAGACGGGGCACTGCTGTATAGTCCAGGTATCCAGTTGGTAAAACTAGAATGATCCTGGATGATTACATCTGCTGAGCAAATATTGAGGGGGACTGTAGCGTAGTGGTTAAGGTACACAACTGGGACCCACAAGGTCGGTGGTTGATAATACATTAATTTCTCACTCTTCCCGTAAGTTGTCCTCCAATTATGATGGATTTCTGTAGACAAGCGTATAGTGAATGTACGGTGTAGATCTCAGTGTTGTACTGTAATGGTTGATGAGTGTGTGTTGCTGCAATGAGGAACTACATCACATCTCGGTTTCTTTGGTGGCAAACGACGAAGTAACAATGAACCAAGACTGTTGTGGTCGTTTTGTAAGTCCGAAATCCTTTCTCATTATTGCTGTTAAACTGGAAAATATTGCATTAACTATCTCAAACTCAAGAGTAAGGACGATAAGAACTATCATTTAATCCGAAAAAGTGTTTACAAAGTTCGTTTAATACTAGCCTACAGGAACAGGTCAATGGACGACAGTAAACACTCGGGTGCCCCGTTACATTCGATATATATGCTTGAAAAAAAAAAGAAAAGAAAAGTAAAACGCCCTCTCTTGCAATAAGCACCTTGGAAAACTGTTAATCAAATCCATGTCAACTGGTAAGCGCTTACACAGCATGGCCGTTAAACGCTAAGCGCTAGTTTATGTGCGAGATGTCAATATCATGAGGGTGAGCAGAATGTCTCCCCAGGAGCCGGCATAAAATAATTTATTTACCGATACATTTGGTCAGTAACATTTTTAACATGAGCGAGGTCAACACAGATGGTTAGTTGTCACTTGTTAATGGTCTTTAATGGTAAGATACACGTTTCCTCTATCGCCCGGTGTTATATTTTAGTAAGCTACTATCTCTGGCGAGGCGTATACTCGCGGTCCCATTCATGTCTGCGCCCTGCGCTACCCCATGGGATGCGCCGGTATGAGAGCCGTGCTTCGAATGGCTGTTTCCAGCCGCCCCCTCTGTCGTTCACGATGCTGAAAAGGGGCGTTTACTCTCTTGCATTGGCCGCGGTGTCTGCGAAACGGTATCCGCTGAGATTTATACAGAAGGGAACAGGCTTTCTTCGTTATCCCCCGCACTCGACCGCTCAGTCCATCCCTTCTTCTAGTCCACACAGCTATTGGTGTGATGCTGATGTGAGAGCATCGCTCGCCCCTTTTTGTATTCAGTCTGTAGCCTCTACCGCGCACTCGCTTTCTGTCTTGCTCTGTCTCAACCTCCTCGAGTTTCTCTCGCTCTCGGCTTTTTCCATACATGTCCACCAGAAATTGACGAAAGGGTTCAATCAATTTTTATTTTACCAGGTGGGGAAATGAATGCGTTACCCCTACTATTTCCATTGCCCGCCGATGAACGAAACTGCCCGGTTCTAGGATTGTTACAGTTTACGGAAATGGATGCGCACGTTGTTGGCTCCGACAATAGATTTCAAGCGGATTCGAAGATCTTCTAACAATTGTGAGAAGCCAAGTCAACTCACCTTTCATCGTCCTTCTTGTAAGTTAGTTGTCTTTTTTCATTTTACATTCTTTCCCATTGAGCTGTGGGGTTATCCAAGTGGTCATTTATTGACTAGGGTTTACAATGATGCATGCATAAAAATGATGCGTGTATAAAAATTGACGTATGATTGATGTATTTACAAAGAGCTGTTGATTGAATGCCATGCATGTGGAACATATTACCTTACCATGAGCTTTTTTCCAATCTGGAGTTCGCGGCAATATCCAGTGCATCGGGCGACTTACAGGTGTATCGTCTAAAGGAGCCAGAACTGCGTTTTTTCAAAACGGTGTGTGGATCAACCCTACCCAACCGAAATATAGCCCGCAATACGCGCTGCATTGACCTGGCATACTGTGCCCACTTTGCCTGTGCCAGATTGTAGTTTATAGCTTCATGGGAAGAGTGCTATGAAAAACACCAAAGCGGTTGAGTAGTTTATACAGCCCTTGGACAACCGCTGTGCGGTTACAGTACCGCCTAAGTATGAAGATTCGGGTCATGACACTGCAAATGCTCGACAGTAGCCTATGTAAGCAACACAGCATGACATTTATGGTCGTCCCCGAAAATATGAAATGGCCTTCTTCACCATTTTAAGAAAATATGAAAATGAAATTATTCATTTTTGGTAAAAAACAAAACAAACTGAAAACCGACTATAGCATACACGTATTAATGTAGTGTCAATGCAACGGGTGCCCAAATAACTGGGATCGAACAGGCTAAATTGCATTGGATGCTGTCGGGTATGTTCAAAATATGTTAAAAATTAAAAAGTCGCTAACGTAGTGAATGTGTTATGTTGATCACATTCGTATGAACCATTTTAAATCAAATCATTTCCGACGGCACATTGCACAGGTAAGACTCGTGTTATTGTAATTACGATTAATTTGGCTATTAATAATTTCAAATAGGCTGAGGCGCTCCAATAGTCTGCGTATCAATAACGCTATTAGATACCCGTAACAAGCGAATTAGAGAATAATCTCCTTCTTTCAAGTCTATTTATGGACTTAATCTGTTTATTTTTATCCCAGGGTGTTGGAAGAAGGACGCTACCCCTACCAGTGTTTATCGTTCCTGCTGGACGCGGGACTTGGTGCCGACTAAAGGCCCCCGCCTCATCGGTCCCCCTTTCCATCCCCGGTCAAAATTAGGGAATAACCCCTGATATGTGCGATCGCTTGCGGGTCTAAACGTATCAGACGCCCGCAACAGGAGACCCCCCTTGGCCACTGCAAGTACATGACCCGGTGAGACCACCTGTTTCTCACGAAGGAGTACTTCTGTAAAAAAAACACCGGAGGTAAGGACTACTAGCGCGCGCTACTGCTCTGTGCCTGCCGCCTCCACTTGCTCTGTGATTTTGGATAGATATCGATTTAAATTGATGTTCTGAAGTCGTGTAAAACTACATTTTTACTAAAATGTAACACCCACCGAAGCACTAGGTTTTGATGTAAGAGTCCATATACAGTTTGTCTGTTATCTGACAGATGAAGCTGTGTAGCTGCGTTAGAGAAAATGATCTTCACTTTACTGAATAACTATGCTTAAAGTGAGACAAAATCACAAGCAGGTGGATGTCCTCAGTTTCTCAGGGTTATATGTATACATATTTTTGTGTTTGTGAATTCCCCTTGGGATATTGAAAATGACATAGATGAAATTACATTTTTGAATTGACAGACCAAAATCAATGTATAGAGCTATCCACACTGCATGTCTTTCCTTATATACCCCTCTCTCTCTCTCTCTCTCTCTCTCTCTCTCTCTCTCTCTCTCTCTCTCTCTCTCTCTCTCTCTCTCTCTCTCTCTCTCTCTCTCTCACTCACTCATATATATCCTCTTCTCGTGCCTGTCATTCCAAAAATAGCCCAATTCTGGATTGCGTGTAACATAATTAAGCAACAGACACCTATTATAAATTATGTATCAGACAGGTGTGGGGCCTTGGCTTTAATTGTGTATAAGTAGTGTTTATAATTTTACATTAGGAAAATGAATGAAGGAGAAAAAGAGTGTATTCATTCATAAGGCAGCTGCGGAATGGGGCTAAACGGCTATTAGCTTCTCATGCACGGGGTTTTTAAAATGTCTCCAGGAATGATTTCGTCTCTGTGGAATACTGTTTGCGTAAGGTGACTGACTTCTTCCTGATGACAAATGGGAATATATAGCTGTGCGCCCCAGTGTTTCATTACCCATAATCCTGTGAGGCACACGGTGGACTGCTGTCTGAGGCTTTGGGCTCCATGCGGAGTGCAGTTCCTTCACTTGAAATAATCCGTCTGTACCTGCGTTTTAAACATAATTTGGTAAATAAGCGTTTACCAGTTGACATGGATTTGACATTAACATTTTTGGCACATGCTCTCATTAAAAGTAACTTCAACTTGTATAAATAACAATAGTAAAAAAGTAACATCAAAGCAAGTTGCTTTTGCATGCACAGAACCTGACTTTTTTCAGAGCAACAGTGACGTGCACTCACACTAAAGATTCATAAGAACTATTATCATACTCTTAGTTACTAGCAACGATTGTTTGGCTAGGTAAGCAGTTTATTTTTTGCGTATTGCGGTATTACTATTTAAAAAAATAAAATAAATCCGATGATCTATTAGGCACTGGTCCTTATCTTTGTTGTACAGGTAGCAGTTGAAATTGTACTTCCCTCTAGGGTCTTTCAGCGCACTTATCCCTGGTATGGGTATGGTCTTTGCAATTTTTTGTGCATAGCTCTGGATAAGAGTGTCTGCCAAATGCCATTAATGTAATGTAATGTAATATAGAAATGAGCTACCTGATACTGCTATCGGTGTTGCATATGTTCAACTGTTAATGTCCTATACTAATGGAGGGAAGGATCTGACGACCTGAGG
Organism: Conger conger; assembly: GCF_963514075.1. Classification (NCBI taxonomy): domain Eukaryota; kingdom Metazoa; phylum Chordata; class Actinopteri; order Anguilliformes; family Congridae; genus Conger; species Conger conger. Next base: position 6,888,476 of record NC_083762.1, on the reverse strand, counting down.
TTGCAGAGCAGAGAATTTACATTACATTACCGTTACTTAGCTGACACTTTTATCCAAAGCAACTTACAGTTGATTAGATGAAGCAGGGGGACAATCCCCCTTGGAGCAATGTAGGGGTTAAGGGCCTCACACAAGGGCCAAACAGCTAGCAACAGTGTCGTGATTGTCAGTGGTGAGCATGTAGCGGAAGCCATGTTCGGGAGACAAGGAGTGAGGTATGTGCATTTTTTGGGAGGTCGAAGACCAGCTTAGCAGCGGAGTTGAATGGCCTTGTGGCACAGCCTGGGAGGCCAGCCAACAAAGTGTTGCAGTAGCCCAAGTAGATTAGCATAAGGGCTTGGTAGGAGATGAATAGGCAGGAGGAATAGGATGGATATCTCTTATGCTGTTCAGGAAGAACCTGCTGCATCAGGTCACTGAAGTGATTATTCTCTGTGACTTTGACTAAGAGCTTGGCTTCAGGAGTTGGGCCTGTGTACTGTCGCACCATGCGTAAGGCTGCTGTGAAAAAGACAAACACGGAGGAGGACAAGGAAGGATAGTCCGAACTAGGAAAGCCGCAATGTCCGGTGCTAAGGTACCAGACCATTTGTGCTAATTGCATTTGTCCTGAGACACTATTCAATAGTGAAAGAAAACAAAGCTGGTTCTAAACATCCATCATTAGTCTCAGGAACAGTACATGTTATTCTTCCTCCACAGACCCAGTGAGAGGACCCCTCGGGACCGTGTGGGTAGATGTAATATGTTTGTGCTGAATGATGCTGAAATTCAAAGCGAATGTCAGTCTGTCAGATCTCCTGTAGTTAGCTTGGTACACATGCTCACCTGCTGTCTGTAGTCTGGGGGGGGGGGGGGGCAGTGAAGAACATCCAAGGGTTGTTTGATGCATTTTTGAGAGCGAAAGGTTTGATTTATAAGGGTTCAGTCTCAGAAGAAAGGGTTCCAAAAGTCTAATCTGTGTCTCCATGGAGGAACCCTATAGTTCAATGGTTCTTTGTCGGGCAAAATGGTAAAAAATCTGGGAGCTTTGACACTATTCACACCTACCAAGGGTTCCATAGAGAACTAAAAATGGTTCCCCTATGGAGAGAAGCCAATGAAAAGCCCTTTTTTTCCCGAGAGTGTAGAGGAGATTGCGCTTAATGGGATGTGTTATCATCCATGTACAAATCTTTGCTTGGAAGATGTGGTGCTGAATGTGGGCCTTGGAGGTGGGGTGGAGGTAGGGGCGGCCTGTAGCGTAGTGGTTAAGGTACATGGCTGGCACCCGCAAGGTTGGTGGATCAATCCCTGGTGTAGCCACAATAAGATCCGCACAGCCGTTGGGCCATTGAGCAAGGCCCTTAACCCTGCTCCGTTGTCTCCTGCTTAGTCTAATCAACTGATAGACTCAGTTGCTTTGGATAAAAAGTATCAGCCAAATTACATGTAATGTAATGGATGGAGAGGACTTATAAACCCTCAACAGCATAACAAGGAAACAGTGTTAAGAAATAGCAGGTAGGACCAGTTTAGTTCAAATACAAAGGGAAAAAAATGGAGGTCCAAAAGGCGTTTTGGTTGCTATATGCTGCACATTTACTTTTGTGCATGGAGTGCGTGCATGCCTGCATGATTGGGTGAGATGCGTGTTGAGCAGATTTCCTTAAAGATTGGATTACAGGGGATAAAAAAAAAATGAGAGCATTTGAGACATTTGTAGACCCGCACTATAGAAATACCCATAATCCCACTGCATTGCTTTGCTGCTTTCTGGAAGTAAGCAAATGTGATTGTGTGTGATTTCACGTTATTTGTATTTATTTTAGTTGACAGAAGATGCAATTGTGTGACAGGTCTATTTCTGTACTATGCTGAGAAACGGTTTTTCATGATTCAGTTCGGGGTATAGGATGGCAAAAAATGGGAGAGACGGGAGAGGAGGAACAGTCAGGAGTGGGGAAATGGAGGAAAAGGCAGGAGCTTGGAGATGAGAACACTGATTGGAATCGGGATAGAGATATAGATTCTGCTTGCTGTCTACATAATACAATATATGGGGAGAATAAGGGGGTTTAAGTGTGTGTGTTTGTGTGTGTGTTTGTGTGCGTGTCTGAGAGACAGAATTAGACAGAGAACCCCGTTGTCTCCCGACAGAATGGAAACAAAAGCTTTCAAAACCATCGAGCAACTGAAATGGAAAATAGAGCCATTGTTCAGAACAAAAGTCATTGGAAGACAAACTGATCCATTGTATTTCTGATTTCCACGTGTTAAGGGCTACAGTCCGGTTAGTGCTTAGTTTTTTTAAATTAATTTTTGCTCTTTTTTTTGGTTGCTAGTTTTCATAGCGACTCTTTGTTTAGTTACTTAAGGGAGACATTAATTGGACATTTACCTCGAATTTGTCTCCGTTAAATGTATCGAAGATGCCCTTCCACACGTGTGCGAGTGACGAGGTGACGTCTTCGAGGATCGCAGAGCATTGGTCTGACCGTCGATGACTAACCCAGGTTTGGGTACAGGAGACCCGAATGCAGCCCAGACACATCGTCGCTTCCCCTGGAGCAAATTAGCTCGTCGTCATGAGCCGCTGTCGTTCCCTTCCTCGCCCCGCTTCATTGGTGCATTTCTTGTTAAGAGGTGGGGTGTGTAGTGGAGCAGTTACCAATCTGCTTATTCACAGAGCGCTGATTAGAACTCGGTGTTGCTGCGGGGAGGAGGGAGCGGAGACTACCGGAACACTGTATTCTTTCTCGCGGTGAGTCCTAGGTGTCTGTTCTCTGAGCCCGGCGTCAGGCGATGGCACACGGTCTGTGGTTAGTAGTTTACATTCAGACCGAACCACCTGCAGTTTCCCGCCTCTGTCTCTTTTGTTTTTGTGGAGCCCTCTCCTTTTTTTTTTTCCACTCAGGGAGATCACAGAACGGAATAATAATCCCGGTCAAAGCGGTGGCACCAGAAATCGCATCGGGTCTCCCCCCGAAATGAGATAGGTTGGAATACATCTGACTTAATTTGACCTGTGGCTTGCACGGACTGCCAGAAAATTCATATTTGCGATTATCGTTCAAGAAAGGATGGCCTAAGACCGCAAATCCCAGATGTGTCGCTGCCTTTCTTTGGAAAATGTGGATTTTGTGATGTGAAGGCACATTTGAGACAAATTTAATTAGCACTTCTTGCATGACACCCTTGGCCCCATACAATTACCTCTGATAAGGAGGAAATTGTGCCTTGGTTATATTAAAGTAAATGTCAGATTGCTGCTAGAAATAATTCACTGCTAAACATACTGGAACTCTGTGAGTACAGCGTCTAAATACCTTTGTATATGTAGGACATACAGTGGGCTCCAGAATTATTGGCACGCGTGATAAAGATGAAGAGGGCCCCCCCTCTTCAGTTTAGACCACCGGTATTTGATGGGCCTCACAGCAAGGAGGTCCTGGGTTCGAATCCCCGTTGGCCGGGGCCTCTCTGTGCGGAGTTTGCATGTTCTCCCTGTGTCTGCGTGGGTTTCCTCCGGGTACTCCGGTTTCCTCCCACAGTCCAAAGACATGCAGGTTAGGCTGATTGGAGAGTCTAAATTGTGAGTATGAGTGTGTGAGTGAATGGTGTGTGTGCCCTGCGATGGACTGGCGACCTGTCCAGGGTGTATTCCTGCCTTTCGCCCAATGTATGCTGGGATAGGCTCCAGCCCCCCTGCGACCCTGTTCAGGATAAGCGGGTTAAGATAATGGATGGATGGATGGTATTTGATGGAATTTAAGTCTGGAGACTGAGATGGCCGGATTGCAGGACATGGATGTTATTGTCAGTTTACTATTTCTGTGTGGATTTTGATGGATTTTGTTTTGTATTAGATATTGTATTGTTGTACTCGGGGGAATTCTAGCTGCCGACCGTGGTACGCCATTTCGGAAGTTGATTCAAGGGTTCCAACTGTATCTGTATGGTCACGCTCGGACCGTACTGTCCTCTAGGCTCCTCCGTCCTCTTCACACTTACCCTGTTACTGAATGCTTGTCAGTCTTCAAGTGTCTCCATAAATATTTAATGGGGTACGTGTTTCTGCTGCCCTTCCAAAGAGTTTGTTGGTATGGAGGTGCCATTTTACGGTACTTTTTGAGACTTGGTAACCCAAAGATGCAACCAATCAATAAACTGTGATCTTTGTGTTCTCTGTCGCCTCCCTCCCCATCATCCTTAACATCCGTGGGGACAACATGCACTGGCGTTCTATTCCTGACAAGTTTTACTTTTCCTTATAGTGCTAAATGGTATGTTTAACCATTTATTCATTTTATTGCTCCCATGACCTGACTTGTGAGGGTCAATGATCATCTGTCTCTTCCGAATTGACAGTTCTTTGGCTTTTCCCATGCTGGTGGATGACAAAGGGATTTTGCATGTGTGTTACCTAATTTTTATGCTCTAGTGAAACAGGAAGTGATGAAATGACACAATATAGTTCCTTTAGACTGAGATTAACTAAATTAAGCAAACTTGTATTGCCAGTTTGACTTTTATTTTATTTACAACAATTGTTAGGGCTGGCAATAATTTTGGCACCTATAGTTTTCAGACATAATGAGATTAATGAATAAAAGAACTTTGAAACATGCAAATAAATGTATTGAAATAAAAGTATATAGTTTTCCTTTATATTTATATATAACATATAGATTATTATCTGTGTTGTTTATTATATGCAGCCTTTTTTTAAGGGGGGCAATAATTCTGGAGCCCACAGTATATTGTTTGTTTAATGTTTTGTTTCTTCTGTGTAAAATGTATATTTTGTGCTGCACCAAGTTCCCAAAACAGGAATTCAATCCAATCTCTTTTTAACTTGGGGCTGTTTTAGAGTTAAAGTATAAAAGCTTGCCATCAACCCATAACACCATTTCACTGATGAAGGTATTATACTGAAATTATGTAACCTCAATCTTCTGTAAACCTCATCTGAACGAAACAATTTTGAATATGGATCTTTCACAAATGTAGTTGAATAATTTTGATCCATGCACACCTGTTTCAAGTGCTGAGCGACTGATAACGCTTTCATAAAACTGACTCAAACATCAAAATTTGCACAAGCAAATCCTCATGTCTAAACTGTACACAGCATTTCATGTATTTGCTTAAGCAAGTAGACTGCTCCCACAGCTGTGAATGAATGGATTTCTTCTGTTAAGAATATGGCATCTGCCTCTTCTGCTACAGTACTATTCCGGTATTCAGACAGCGTTTTGATGTATAGGCTAACCGAGACATTTAAACAACCAGGGGACAACAGTTTTGATCAATGCTGTGTGATTTTTTATTGGCCCCCATTTATTTAGCAGTGGACCAGATCAGACGAATGGTAAGCACCTTCTCATCCAGGTAATGGATAATGTGAAAGTATTACAGTGAGTAGGTAAAAAAAAAAGGCCCAGAGAATCTGGGGTAATAATCACACAGTTGGCGCTTTTTATTGGATAGGGGATTACATGGTCTGTGTGCTCTGGGACTTAATGGACTACCTGCCTAAAAGTGACACTCCTTAAGAACTACTGGAGCCCACACGCACTGGTCAGCAGCCTATCAGAACAAAACAGCCGGATGCTCCTGATGAAATCTGTCATTTTGCTGAAATTCTCCCAAGTTTATTTTGTGCATGCTTACTGTATAAGTAGAAGTGGCCGGACATGAAAAGAGCTGGCATAGATTATTGCTGCTGCATCATTTTGCATGAACGTCCTACGGTTCATTTGCTATAATTGATGACTACGGCCCGCTGCATGCAATTTTTAATGACAGCCATGGTTGAATTCTAGGACAGTGCAACCCTGTTGTAAGCATAGTGTATGTTGCAGACGTAGGAACAATCCAGATAAAACGATGAAAATCCACAGGATTAAATCATTCCTGTTCAAATGCTGTCAATATACTCGGCAATGTAATGATAAGCACTCTGTTTGTGAATATGATTTTCATATTAGTGTAAACATTGAAGTCATAGAATCCACAATCTGCTTCTGGCATGTAATAATTTATCTTATCTTTTGTTTTCAGCATAATAGATTGTGCTAAAGGGAAATTTATTTTGTCTTTAGTCTTAAATCTTGTGTAGCCAAAGCCGACCCATATCTCATGCCCTCAAGTGAAATGATTATGTAAACAAGATAACATAAAACAATTATTTGTTCTTCAACATGAGAGCTAAAAGAAAGGTTCTTCCTCTTAAATAAAAGGGGCACCATCTTGAATTGTGTGTCTCAAAATTAAGCAAACATCAAAGTATCCTCAGTCTACACTCGATGTTTGCCAAAGACAGGGACAAACATTAAATAAAATTGGGTTACTGGCAAATGTGGTTTGAGTGCTTTTTAAAAACAGAATGCAGTGGCTTTGGCCATACTTTTCAGATAATGTATCAGAATACCTTTTAATCTTACGGACGGTGAATTTTGGTTAATTTTATGTTTCAACTTTTATATTGCCACTCCATTTAACCATGTTCAGATACAGCATCACAGTCTGTATGTTTTATTGACATTATTTTAGTAAACAGAGAAAAAAAATGCAGATTTGATTGCCATATTCAATCGACCTAACTCTACTTCTAATATGTCTAAGAGAAAATCAACTAAAGACAGATGCTATTCTTACAAGCAGGTCGCAAGCAGTATGATGCCTTTCACTTGGCATATTATCTGCTACAGCTTTCCCCTTTTTTAGTCTGTTATTTTAGCTTCAAGTCTGCAAAGAAACACAAAGCGAAGATCTCCATTTGCTGCACTGCTTGTGTGTGAAAGTTGTATAGGAGCCTCTGGGAGCGTGTCCACAAAGGCTGAATGAATGGGACTGCTTCCACGTCGGCCGTCTTTGGCCACATTCGGTACGGTAACTTAACGTGAGCCAAGAGAACCTGGTGTTCATCCAGGGTGGGGTGGTCTGAACGCGGGGTGTAAGCAAATGCATGAAAACCCCAGACCTGGGTGAGCTGCGGCTAATTCCCGGCTTGTGTGAGTTTCCCTCGCGTGCGCAACTGTCCTGGGAACCCTGTATTTCAATTTTGCGTTGACTCAAGTCTCTGCGTGGGTATTATATACAAGGAAAGGAGAGACCAAGGAGCGCTAGGAGGGCGAGAAGGATCTCTGGTTGAAATGAGTGGACAGGTCACATGACTGCTCCTGAGCTTGGAGGGACGGATACTGTAAAAACAGCATCACAGATGCTAGGCCTGTGGGGGTATCTGTTGGGTGATGGGGAGTGGGGGCTGACAACTCTGGATAGCTTGAAATATCACATACGAGTGCCTTGTGAATGACTGCGGGGATGGGAACCCATCTGACAACGCAGTGGGACTGCAGTGTCAGGCAGTTCTGACAATATTATAAAAGGTTGACTTCGAGGCTTATTACCTCTTAAGGTGTTCTACTTGAGTGAATTGTTTGGGGAATGTTCAGAAACCTTTAATAGCCTGACATTTTCATGCCATTTCCACTGGGAAAAATGTTGGCCTTCCAAAAAACCCCCAAAACTCTTAAGAAGGCAGTTGATGACAGGAACCAGAGCAGCCTTTGCAGATTTTAATTAAATTCATTTAAAAACTGTTGCTCCCAGAGAACATACGATGTATTACATTTCTATGATTTATAGTCACACTTTGAAGTGTCAGGAAAGTTATGAATAAATGTTTCACAAAGATAACTAATCAACATACCTCCCCTCAGATATTATTTATCTTCATCTTGCTATTTCCATTGTTTGACCATTAAATGTAATAAATTGCTATTTATATATGCATACTTATGCATGTACTGTGGTCTCCAGGTTGTTTGTGTCATAAATTGTAACAAAAAGATAATTTAAGTGACAAAAGACAAATATGCAATATGTGCTTTCTTGTTTCCTGTCCTAATTAAATTATAAATTCAATTTCTCATTAAAGAAAAGCAGTTAGTCAAAAAACGTTCAATGCGATATATGAATTATGCGATAGATTAAAGCCTCAGAGAAGGTGTGAGGAGCAACCTTTTGCAAAACATAAACTTGTTATTCAGAAATGTTGACTTGACTAGGTTGATAGCGGCGCAAAGGATACTCTTGCTTAACTCTTGCACTAAAAGTTCACACAGTTAACACAGAGACTTTTCCTCATGTTGCCCTGTGCACAGAGCTCAGGGGGTATGTATACAAGGCCGTTAGAGTATTATTGAAGTCTGTATCAGGGTCATTTGTGGAGAGTGGGGCAACCAGGCCTTTGTACATACAGTACGCTGTGCCATGCAGTCGTACGTGACAACCCAAAGACAATAGTTTTCATAAAGTAACGGGAAATGTGTGACACAAGAATATATCTCTGCAGCACTGTGTTGTCATGCTGCCATGTAGCCTATGATTAATTCCGTGATTCATTTTAATACTGCATTGTGGCCTATGTTTCACAACAAAGCAAACATGGTCATGGACAATATTTAACAAGCTGTCCTGAATTCCCTGTAGAAAAAAGCGTCACATTCCGGCATTGTTAGCACGATGGAGGAGTACCGATTAGCATTGGTTAGCATTCCCGGACATCGCCGGCATCTGTTGTCACCAACCGCTTGCTAACTCACGTTTTTGGTGAGTGGTAATGTACTTAGGGGTAGCCAAGCCTCGAGTTATCAAGAAGTATCTCTGAAGGCTAACTACATTCGCTGTCGCTCCTCCGTAGCTCTATCTGAAGTGGTAGTGATCTTGGTGCCGAGCCCTCTTGCCAGTCTCGGAATCACTGTAATTTCCCCGCTGAGCATCTGTCATCTTGGCCCTTCAGCTGAAGCTCCCTCCACGTCACCACCATTTTATTAAAGGCTTCGGCGAAAGGCGATCGCAGGCTCCGCACTCTCCACAGCTGTACGCTAGTCTTCGCAGGCCTTCCCGCGGCGGCCATTTTGAACGGCTGCTGTGCCCACTGAAGTGGCTGCACTACACGGGTCATGCAGTCCCGCAATTACTCTGATGATGGCACAATGTGGGTGTGTGCATACTGTATATATGTGTGTGTGTGTGTGTGTGTGTGTGTGTGTGTGCGATATAGTACGTGAAATATGCTTTTCAGTTCAAACCAGCCTGCTCATGCTGTGCTTCGGTGGCCGAATCTTTTTTCAAAATCAGATTTATAGCTTCAAACGCTCCGTTTGTCTGATCAAAGCCCATGTTTGTTTTAGTGTGTTCCTATCGCACCGCTGCAGCTTCACAATCAGCCTATCCAATTATGGTTTTCAAAGAGGTTCAGCAGAGGAAATAAACTGTGTTGTCTCTGTATAAAAGGCTTTATCGGCTCTTGGATTCGTTCTGAAAGCTGTTTTCAATATCATGGACCTCAAAGAGATTCAATTGGGTTTTGACAAAACTTCTCTAATGCCATTTTAGTGAATTTAGTGCTTTAGAAATCGAACAGGGCAACTCTTGATTTTACTACCTCACCCTGTGGCGGCTGGTGGTGATATTGAATGGTGGGGGCTAAAAGCTAAAAAGTCTAATGCCTATTAATAGCTCACGCTCCAGCATTGAATTAGAAAATATGCCATTCAAATATATGCCATTTGATGAATACTTTTATTCAAGGCACCTTACAATACCATAAGCTCATACATTTTTCAGGATGGCTGGCACCAGTGGGAACTGAATCCATAACCTTGGCAGTGTTAGTGCCATGTGCTACCAGAGGAGCTACTGGACTACAAAATAGGCCCCTACTCTGTTAGAGCAATACAACTATGAAACCAAGTCTTGCTATCGTCGGTGCACTAAAAGATAAATCTCCATAACTGAACCGTATGTAATGTAGCCTACCTGAGCGCAATTACACACTGGCTAACGTATGGCCCATCTGTCATCTCAGTTTGCATAGCCACAAATGTTGCCATTGATATTTCATCAGCCAGATATTTTCCATAAACAGTGAAGGTACAGTCAATCAGCTAATTTTGTCTCTGACGTGTATTTTCCGTTTTCGGTGTGTTAAACGAGTCATAAAAAAATAAAATAAAGAGAACTGGTCAGCCAAGTCAAGATACATGCCCCAGTGTAATGATGTGATAGTTTCATCCAACCCATGCAAAATTAACCACATTCTCTCCAATAAATGTTTCAAATCTGTAATGCTTTTCCGTGTCTACTTCTAAAAGCAAATATGGGAAGCAGAAAAGCCAATTCTTAACTATGCTTGCTGTTTGCTTGCCAGTCCAAACCAAGAAATACAAAACTTACGATTCAGTTGTTTGTCCTGTTGCCTAAGCTTGCCATCGTTTGGTCCTCAATCTCTTTATTTCTCCAAATATATCCTAGAAAACTGTTTTACATACGGTTTGATTTTGGTTCTGGTTCAGGCTTATCTGGGGCACACTTCTCCAGTGAGGCAGCGATACGCAGTCTCAAACACAGATAAACAAACTCTGATTTGTTCCAGTGTGCAAATTAGTGCACAGTGTACAGTGTACAAATGGTGTGTGTGTGTGTGTGTGTCTGTGTGTGTATGTGTGTGTCTGTGTCTGTGTGTGTATGTGTGTGTCTGTGTGTGTGTCTGTCTGTGTGTGTGTGTGTGTGTGTGTCTGTGTGTGTCTGTGTGTGTATGTGTGTGTCTGTGTGTGTGTCTGTCTGTGTGTGTGTGTGTGTGTGTGTGTGTGTGTGTGTCCATGAGCACAATTCCGGTTGGAGAGAAGATTAAAAAAAATGTAAAGCTTTTTCTCACGTTTCATTCCGAATGTGTCCGATCATGCTGATGTCCCATAGTCGATTTGGGAGACTGCAGCTCTGCGGGCCTTGGTTCACTCTGGGGCTCATTTCCCCCCCCTGACACACAGTCCAGATCCACTACCGCCCATGGGGCCTGACCATGCGCTCACTATCTTGTTTTTTGTTTTTTTTAAACAGATTCGATCTGTTTTTTTGCTTGTTGTGTGGCTTTGTGGCAAGCTGTACAGACATTCAGGCTCCTATTGTCCGCTCTCCAGCGACTGATAAATCCTGCGGTGTTGTCTAATTGTTCATATTTGGTTGCTGTTTTCTGCATGTGCCTCTTACATAGTTTTTTTTTTTTTGTGCAGCTTATTTCCTTTATCATGTCTTCTCTTTATTTTGGCTTCTTTTTAAAACATATTTTCCCAGAGTGTTGTGTTGATACCATTACATATTAACCCCAAACACGGTTAATTATGCAATGTCCTTAATTAGACGCTCATACAGAATATAAACAGCAGTGTGAATTATATGGTCTTTCGCATTACTGTGTAGTGCTTGCTCCAGGGGTCCTTTCGTGAGTTATATAAAATCATAATAGGATGATATAATGCACTAGAAGTACGCCAGGCTTACTGTCAAATCTGAAGAGCCTTTTGGATTAGTGTATTAAACCGTTACTTTAGTGAATGGCTCATGTTTCATGAATCATTTATCAAGAAAATGTTGCTTGGAACACGGCAATTAAAGGTTGGGATTCACACTGCGGGAGGTGAACGGCGTGTAATGACGATGCTGGGATTCAGGTGAAGGTTGTAACAACACCGCCCGTAGGTTTTGGGTAACAAACTCTTATCTGTTATCCGTGCTTATCTTCAGCGCTCAGTGGGTGCAGTTATGCATTGAAGCGGGGTGCTTTTCCATCTACGTGCTCTCATTATCTGCATGTGCTGTATACACCGAGGGGGGAGGGGGGCAGGGTTAAGTGTTGGCTTTTTTCTGAATTTATGTGCCACCCATCCACAAGCATTGTGCAGTATCTGAGCAAAATTCAATTAAAACAACCCATTCAACTGTTGAAACTGCTGGTGAATGTACTGTTTTATGGAGTGACATTTTTATCGCCATAGCTACTGTCCTGCCGCTATAATAGAATTTGTTTTGCCTGTGATTTAGTGTTCTCAGTTGCCAGACTTGTGGTTGCTTGTGGTTGAAAATATGGTTTGTTCTCAAATTAAAATTTATTTGCAGTTTCTGAATGTCTGCAAAGGCCTCGGACATATTTCCTGATACACTGCCCGGTTTTGTTGTAGCTTGCCTCAGGAAAACGTTTTTAATTTGTTCATTTTTCATATTAATGAAATAGAGATCGTCCTCGCTTTTTCTGAATCTACCCTTTCAGAACGATGGTGGAGGGCTCACTGGCTGTCCTGCTCTCAGAGAAGCAGGCTCTTAGATTAGCTTGCTGTCGTTCACAGCCACTGGGCTGTATGATAAAGTGCAGTGTTGGATGACGTGTCAAAAGGATGCCAACACCAGGGATGTCAGGAATATGAGCTGTTGAGCTTCTGATGGTAGGGCAGTCTTTTGTGTTGCAGAAGCCATATTCCTTTACATCGCTACGATTATTTTCAGAAATGTTCTTTATGTCCAGTGGACTTCGCTTGCACAATGTAATGGTGGCATGAATCAGCCAAACCAGCGTGTTTAGAAGAAATACTGTACTTTGATTGTTGTGTGGTTGTACTGCAACATTGTTTATCATGTTAGCATTTCACGCAGTGACTCGATGAACTCCATAAGGCATGTACACTCACTGAGCACTTCATTGGGTGGACTTGAGGTTCGGCTGTTGTTCAGACCAAATGTCAGAATGAGGAAGAAATGTGATCTAATTGACTTTGACCGTGGAATGTTTGTTGGTGCCAGACAGGGTGGTTTGAATATCTCAGAAACTGCTGATCTCCTTGGATGTTCACTCACAACAGTCTCTAGAGCTTGCAGAGAATGGTATGAAAAACAAAAAACATCCAGTGAGCAGAAGTTCTGCGGGCAAAAACGCGTAGTTAATTAGAGAGGTCAGAAGGGAAGGGACAGACTGGTCAAGGCTGAAAGGAAGGTGACGCTTCTTAAGCAGCTTAACACCAACAGGTCTAAAATATAAGTCTAATAAATACTTCATAATAAAGTGCTCATTGAGTGTATATCAAGTTCCTAGCTGACAGATCCAATTTCTCATTTATATTTTCTGCTTAAATGCTGTGATTTGATTCCTTATATTGCTCATGTTTTATTTTGTTGTGGAACAAAATGTGTTTCAAAGAGGTGAGCCCAAAGAATAATTGAAGAAAGCAAACGATGTTTTTGCTCTTTGTCAATGTTCATCTCTTGAAAGAATTTTTAAAACCTTGTTTTATAGTTTGCAGGACATGATATATTTGTTATTACAGGACATAAGTCAAAAAGTATAAGCAAAAAAGTGCAGCTTCACTATAAAATAATGCTGGATCTGTGTACTTCTTCCAGAGCCCCGTGTAGGTTTTAATAAATCATGTGGTTTTTATAACATTTTTCCAAACTGGCAGGGAAAAAAGGAAAAAGATACCTTTGGTTCTTGGCACCTTGTCTATATATTCAAAATCTATAGGTGATTTTTGTGAGGGGTGACATGGCTCAGGCAGTAAGAGCAGTTGTCTAGCAGTCGGAGGGTTGCCGGTTTGATCCCCTGCCCGGGCTGTGTTGAAGTGTCCCTGTGCAAGACATCTAACCCAAATGCTCCTGACGAGCCGGTCGGGGGCCTTGCATGGCAGCCAATCGCCGTCGGTGTGTGAGTGTGTGTATGAATGGGTGAATGAGAAGCATCAATTGTACAGTGCTTTGGATAAAGGCACTATATAAATGCCAACCATTTACCATGTGAACATGAATGATGCAGTTTTGTAATGCATTCTATGGTTTTGAGCTAGTGAAACACATTGCAGTACATGCCAGTATTATGTTCAACAATGTTACAATTAAAGAGGAAATATTACTTTTGTTAAATAGAGCAGTAGCTGATACAGCTATTCCCATGAATAATAAAACATGTTAACACAAATAACAAAAATGGTGTATAGCGTGTTAATACGTATTTTGAGCAGAGGCCACATGTCCTTGCTAAAGTTCCCTGTGTACGGTGTGCATTGGACCCGCGAGAGAACGCATTGGAGCGGAAGTTTGAAGACGATTTATGCTAAATGGGACAATCAGTCAATCTACTGTCAATACTGTGACCTTTGGAGCGGGAAGCTCATCTGCTCCACCAGCCCCTGCCTCAGCCAGGAAAGTGGTATTGGCACGACACCAACACGGTGCGTCTCGTCCATCGCTTCCCACCGCTGAGTACGTTAAAGAGGCCGGTGTTTACACGTGCCGCGTGTCCTTATCAGATCGCGCAGACGCAGGTATAAAAACACGAAATGAGTCTAAAACAGGGCGAGTAATTCCTGTTATCGCTGCTCATTTTCCCGTTCCGGCGGCTTTTCCTGCCGAATGCGGTTATGCATAAACCTACTTATTCAGCCCTCGTATATTTGAATCCCTCGATCGTTGGGACGGCTTCCTCAAACACGGACCGAAATTGAATTGCGCTGCGGTATTCCCCACGCAATGTTTCTCTGCTGCGTGATTATTCTGAAATATAACCACTGCTCTAATAATGTGAATTAATTGCGTGGATTGGTTCAGTGTCAGGTCCCTTTCCCTTGGAAGCACATCCCGGTTATTATGTGCTGAATTGTATAGTTGTTATTGATTCCTTGAAAGGGCAATGAACCCTGGCACTGGAATGCTCAAATGGAAGCCATTTGCTCAAACCCAATTGTGAATTATGGACAGTACTGTAACTCGACAATTGTAGTTTATGGGGTTCTTGATGAATGGGAATTCTTACGAATGTGAATACAGAATTACCTGTGATTTTGGGTTAAATATCAGCATACTGTATGTTTGAATACATGTGTTTACATGTTTACATTTTTTTTTCTGTCCTTAGTGATGCTTGTTTATATCACGCCCATCTAAAAATGTTCAGTGGTGCCGTTAATGCCAGCGTTTATCCTGTGAATAATGTACATCCGTCGCACTTGTGGGCTCCTGCTGGTTAACTGCATCACGCCCTGGGACCACGGTGGTCCTCTGCACCTGCTGTAACGCTGTGCGGTCACTTCCAACCCTGCGCTTGAGCTAAAACACAACACGTTGCCTCTGCGCCCACGTTTGCTCAGAAATAAAGTGCTAATTCGCTCAGAAATCGCATCTTCATACGCTCGTCTCCTGCTGAAGGCTGTGTGAGCCCCTTACTGCAGCCCAAGAGTTATTTTTGAGCCTCTCCCGCTCTGCCTGACGCTTCCTTCTCCCCTTCCCTCCCTCCGTCTTTTCTCTGCCTCCTTTCCTCTGTTCTCTCTCTTCTGTCGCTCCCTGTCAGTCTGGCAGTCGCTCTGTGTCTGCCTCCCCCATGCTCAGTGCTCAGTGGTGCAGACAGCGTGGCGATGGGCAGCAACTCAGCGAGCGCTGTGAGCGTTTTCACACATGATTGGACGGGCTCAATGGGTCCTCTCTGCGTTATGCCAGGGCCACTGATTACTACGCACTCACACCCACACTTCTGATGCGTTCTACACGCACACACATACATGTGCGCACGCACACACACACGTGAACACACGCATACATGTATGCGCACACCCACGTGAACGCACACATACATGTGCGTGGCACACACACACATACATGCGCGCACGCACACACACACACACACACACATACACATGTGCACACACACACACCCACACTTCTGATGCGTTCTACACACATACATGTGCGCACACACACACACACACACACACACACACACACACACATACGCACACATACAGACACACACACACATACACATGTGCACGCACACACACCCACACTTCTGATGCATTCTACACACACATACATGTGCGCACACACACACACACACACACATATGCGCGTAAACACTCATGCGTGAACGCACACCCACGTGCACACACACATACATGCGCGGACACACACACACACGCACCCCCACCAGCACACACACACACATTTATAATTTAATACACGTATATCTACATAACTGAGGGAATAAAGAGGAGGCAGGCAGCACAACAGCCCGGAGAGCACCGGATAATTACTGCAGGCTTTCAAAACGCAAAAGGAAACTAAACACAAGAGCCATTAAAAGGACAATTTCCCTGCTCTTGATCTCAATTACACCTGTACTCCATATCAATTACATGAGATGAATAGGAGTTGCTTGAGGCCTGCTGTTACTCTTGGCCTGCTGGCACTGTTGTTGTTCATCAGCGGAGGAGTGGGCCGCGGGCACGCGGTTATGAGACGCGCTCCCTCCGTTGTTGCCGTGCGGTTGCCGTGCGGTTGCCGTGCGGTTGCCGTGCGGCGCCCCGCCTGAAGCTTCACGACTCCGCGCGGGGCTGAAGGGATGCGGCAGCCGGGGCCCGGGAGAGGGGCTGAAGATGGCGGGGCGCACGCGCGTGGGGGTCCGTCTGGCACATTAAGGAGGCCGTGGGGCCCCCGGTGGGCGGAGCTTTAGCCTCATCTGCCATAATTACAAGATGAAAACCTCGTGTGCTCTGGAGGGAAATTAACTCCGGCGCAATATCCCGTTCGCTGTGGCCCTTTTCCGAAAAAGGTTATCCGCTATTCCACCAGTCGGCCTCGCCCCCCCTGGTCGCAGGGCCGAACTGGACCTGTGGCCGTGAGCAATCGCCACTGGAAGGGCGGCGTCACTGCCAGAACCTGCAGGTTCTTTCTGTATAATATACGCCGTATCCGTCATCTCCTGACTGAGAAAGCCACCCAGCTCCTAGTCGAGGCGCTCGTCATTTCCCGCCTGGATTACTGCAACTCCCTCCTAGCCGGTCTCCCAGCGTCTGCCATCAAGCCCCTCCAGCTGGTCCAGAATGCTGCAGCCCGCCTGATCACCAGTCAGCCCAGGTCGGCTCATGTCACCCCGCTTCTCATTGGCCTCCACTGGCTTCCTATTGCCGCACGCATCCGTTTCAAGGCCCTAGTGTTGGCATTTCAGGCTGCTAAGGGGACTGCCCCACCTTACATACAATCCCTGATCACTCCCTACTCCCCAGCTAGACCACTCCGGTCTGCCAGCTCTGGTCGCCTTACGGTTCCCTCTCTACGGGCACCTGGCGGTCGAGCTGCACGTTCACGCCTGTTTTCCGTTCTGGTTCCTCAGTGGTGGAATGACTTGCTTACCACTGTCAGAACAGCAGAATCCCTCCCCCTATTTCGACGCAGACTCAAAACCCACCTTTTCAAACTCTACCTTAGTCCTCCCTCCTGATTTCCCCTGCCCCTCCTTTCTGATATCCCTATCCTTGTCTAACCCCCCCCCAAAAAAATAAAATAAATAAAATAAAATAAAATAAAATATGCACTTATGATGAGAACTATGTTTAGAACAGCATTTCATGTGTATTTTGCTAGTTTCTGGATGTGATGCTTTGACTTATGGTAGAACCATTGCACTTGTAAGTCGCTTTGGATTAAAAGCGTCTGCCACATGACTAAAATGTAAAAAAATGAAGGGTCCGCCGTTGCAAGCGGCCTGGCTAGCCCAGCAGGGTTCAGTGGTCCTGGCCGAGGGACTGTAGCTGTGACTGTTATGGATTTAGGGAGCACAGGTTGTCCTGCTGGGCCAGGCAGGGTGAGGGGGCAGGGGGGGGGGGGGGCGCAACATCACAGAGTTGGAGAGGTTCCATTGACAGGCTGTTGGGGGTTAGTGGGCGCTAATGCCACTGTCACAGCGAGATCCATGGCAGTCTGGGGGTGACGCTCGGGCAGGAGAGGGAATGAATTTGTCTTTCTTTGTCTCTCTGGCGTTGTCTCTCCGTGCTGTTGCAGTCTGCTGCAAGGCCACCCCTGCATTCCATTTCAAGGTTAGCTCCCAGTGCTGCCGCTTTTCGTCTGACACATTTTTGTTGACTGATAAATAATTTTGTGCAAAGCGCAAGTTTCTCTTTGTACTTCAGCCAGCCTGTGCCGACATACTGATCGCTAGCGACCAATTTGAGAACAGTTTTTCATTGATATGTGCGATAATGAAAATCTAATGGTGGAGAAATCAGATATCTAATTATTCTGATCCCCAGCAGTAGTTCATATTGGGAAATTGGCTAAGAAATTAGATAATGCGTTGGTAGATCCATCTCCATTGATAGCGTGATTTCTCAGGATCGTCTTGGCAGCCTGTAGCATCGTGTTTAACGTGCATCACTGTGCCCCACAAGGTCAGTGGCTCTATTCCTGCTGTAGCCACAATAAGATCTGCCTAACTGTTGGGACCTTGAGCAAGGCCCTTAACCCCACATTGCTCCAATTTGGGATTAACTCTTGCTAATCAACTGTAAATCGGTAAAAGCCAAATAACTCATTCTAATTTGTTTTGCATTGGAATACTTATGTTTTTGTAAATACATTTGTAAAACCTTTTCTATTTACAGCAATGGGTAAATATTGACACATCAACAACAACGAGGCATAGGTTCTAGTACATGTAATGAAATAGAAAGCTTTAAAAAGATCATTTCACAATCTGCAATTAGCCGCCCACAGGTAACACACCATAGCCTTTTTCTTGTCCTGTCGGTACTTCAAAGACTTCAGAAATATAATGTACATTGGTGACCAGTGATGGTACAAAAAAAACATTCTCATAAACATGAAATTGTATTTTGTGAGTCGCAATTCGGGTTAGAATGAGTAATGTTTCAATAAAATTCAAGTGGCTTTACTTTGACAAAAATATATTCATCTGGAATAATAAGTGCATTTGTATACATTACATTAATGGCATTTGGCAGACGCTCTTATCCAGAGTGAGGCACATTGTATTGTGGCTATACCGGGGATCGACCCACCGACCTTGCAGATCCTAGTTATGGACCTTAACCACAACACTACAGGCTGCCCTATACAGTCCCCTCCAAAAAAGATTAGCACGAGACAAGAATTACCTAAAAAATTGGGTGGTCTGATACAAAAGGTGATATGTTCTAAGTTGTTTAACAAATCTAGATAACATTACCAGGAAAGAAAAGCTGAAATTCGGATCTGTCATCTCATGTACGTCTTTTGACCTCACGCTCAATTGTCCTCAGTGTACAGCAAAGACAAAGGAATTGACCCGGTTGATCCAATACTTTTGGAGTACTTATATACTATATAATACTTATACAGCCTGCTGTGCTGGTTTTTTTTAAGCTGAGAGCTCAAGCCAAATGGAAACATCATTCAGAACTGCTGTTGATTTCAAAGCTTTATATTTAATTGGAAAGCAATCATTTATATGCATGTACATTTACTTATAAAAGGAGATAAATTATTCAATTGCTATATTTCGCTGGAAATTTGTTTATGCCGCTTGTGATTTCATCCTCAATTTAATACACAAGCTGGCAGATGCTTGGCAGTCAGTTTATATTCCCTCAATGTTTTTTTTCTGGGCCATTGTTAAATATGCATTCATGGAATATTTTTTATAGCCTTTTTGTATATTTCCTTCAAGCAGTAATCCTTAGTCGATTATAAGTATTTGAAAGCATACAGTATATGCACTATATGTACCTTGTGGTGCTGTTCTAGTTTTCAATGCAGGCAGCTTGCTGTAATTTACTGTTTTGATGATATTGCACCTTCTGTCATAAGTGTCCGAAGGTGTCTCGTATCTCGGTGGAGATGCCGCGCACGACACATTGCTTAAGGCCACGAGTGAGTGCACGGCAACGTTAACAGACTGAACTATGGATTTTTACTCTGATATTGGCATTTCTGTGAGAGGACGGACTCGGCGTGAAGTCAGAGGCGTGGCCGCGTGGAGAGCGGTGTCGCTGAATGCTCAAACACGGCGGCACGGCGAGGATAACCCGCCGCTCCGCACCGGATGTGAAGACCTCGTGCGTCTGAATCCCGCGGCGAGTCCGAGGCTTCGAGCCCTGGCGTCCTGGCCCAAAAGGCCAGTCCGGCTCTCTCAAGCTGCCCGGTGAAGCAGCTTAAACCCAAACGACCAATCGCGCCGAAGGGCAGCTCCCTGCAGTGTGTCGAGTGTGCCGGTGTAATGTTAATGCCCTGCAGCATGTGGTCATATTGATAACCCACATTGATAATGTGTAACATTTGTCACCCCGTGACGGAACGGTGATTCGACGTCCCGGGCTGATAGGCGTCGCGTTAATGCTCGTCCTTAAACGGAACGGGGGAGCGGCAGATGCTCCTTCTTCATCGCGGTCCGTGTGAGCGCGTAATGAATCCTCGTTTCCCCCAGCCGCGTGAGACACGTCAGAGCTGACGGCGATTTCAGAAGGCTGCTAACATCCAGCAGGCTGCTAACATCCGGCAGGCTGGTGTGGAGAAAGGTTCACGGCTTTCTCGGAGTAACTGTCGTGCCCTGGCGCGGCGGTTGGGTGCCAGTGACTGGAAGGCCTGTCAGCCCCAGTTTGAGAGGGAGAACCAGAAGGGGAGAGCTGACAAGGGCTCACTACAGTGACAGAAAGAAGGAGGCGACAGGTCGGGGTTACGGAGGTGACGGATGTGTGGTTTGCGGCTCGTTTACTACAAATCACACGGACGGGGAGGAAACGGCCGGTTCCTAGCGGAAGGTAATTTCGATTCGTCAACATTTCCTTAAGAGCAAAGTTTATTTTATAGATCAGCGGTCTGCTATGCATCTATTCTCCCTCAGAAATACGCTTCATTAATCATTTATCGGTCCTGCGGCTTTGTTTGTCAGGACGTCCACCGCCACGCCGTCAAACAGCTTTTAACAATGTAATATTTTACGTACTTCTGTTCTTTGGGATGGATAATGTACAGCCTGACTGTAGAACGTGAAATAAAGCAGCAGTTTGATACCTGCGGTTCCACTCAGTTTACTCAGACACTAACCTAATACTGAGACGAATGCCCTGGGACGTCGTCTTCATCTGAACTTCAATTCTCTTCTCTGTCGGAACTTTATCAGTTTCGAACCATTACTGCGGAAGAAAAGAAAAATGTCCCTCTATATTTTTGTTATGAACATTTCTTTTATTTGTTTATTTTACAATGGGCTTGGTCTTTGGCCATGTTCTTTGTGCTTTGCCTTTATGACACTGTATGCCTGTACGCTCATCCGCGTTTCACACTGTGGTAAATGCGTGTGAACACGGCTGTGGACCTGTGACTGTTTCACGCTGCACGGGCCGCACGGTTCTGGAGGCAGCCTGTGAGCACTTAGCGTGCTGTGAGGATTAGCTAACGTAGCGCTAATGTTACATTAGCCCCCCGGAAAAACCCAAACATAAGGTCTCAGGGGCGGGATACGGCCACTGCAGACTCCCAGGCTTAGCGGGATGATAACGAGACTCAAGCGAACAGCTTTAATGACACGCGGGGGCTCCCTTTGTTACTCCCCGTTCCCCAATGCCCAGTTTCAGCGGTGGGCCCGTCCAATTTCTGCGACACCTTTTCAGGGGGGAGGCTGTACGCTGTCATGTGAATCCTCTGATCGGACGGAATTCTTTTCCGATTCAATTCAATTTTATTCGTGTAGCTTTTTTTCGCAGAAATCCCCAAGTCACTTTACAGAGTGACAGAAGGGAAGAAAAGAGGGGAAATATCAGCCCGGAGCCCAAAGCCCTCAGATAGCACACGAGGTAAACGACTCCCTCACGGGGCGAAAAAACTCTCAAACAGTGGCGATAAAAAGAAATTTCAGGAGGAACCCGGCTATAGGGGGACTCCCATCCTCCGCTGGCCTAGAGGTTGAGATGGTCACATTTGATGTATTAAACTAGTAGGCAAGCTAGAAAAATAGAAATCTGCAACCGCCACTGCTGGGTGCTGGTAGAATGGCTCCAGAGTGATATAATGGAGTTACCCTGCTGATTGAATCTCTCCCTTCATGGGTAACCTTCACGAAACATGATGGATCGCTCTGCTGGAAGCAGATGGCCCCAACACGCACTTTTGAGCTGGTACTTAAGATATGCCACTGTACTCCTCCCAACATTTCTTCTCATTACAGTTTTTTTTTTGGTTTTTTGGTTTTTTCTCATATGCTTTTTTTTTTTGCTCTTGTTTGGCCATCTGTTACTCTGTAAAGTATCTTTGTGACAGTTTTCTGTCACTGAGTGTAGGTCTCTTTATTTTTGGTTTGTACAATAAGGATAAATCTATACATGCTATACACATCAAATTGATTTGACTTGACACTCAAGTGGTGGCAATGATATTTTTCTCTGTGCCCTAGAAAGCGGTGTGTTCGGGCTTGGTTATAAATGCCATGATGCCAGGCACTGTACCGTCTACCTGAAAACAATGTCAGTTAACTCAGATAGAGTGTTAAGATTCAGTATTATGCTAAAAAAGCTGTTTTGAAGCACGTGGATTGACTAAGCTTTTCATTGATCTCCATGGATATTCTGTTAATAGTTGCAGTCCTGATTCAGGCCCCATTTGAATGAAACAGAAAGTTCTGGGACCAGTGGCCTCTGCAGCACGGGGAACGGTTAAGATGCGACGCTAATCCAGACAGTCAGTCTGCCAGTTACTGCAACGACGGAGGAGAGATCAGCCTGCCTCAGTCATCCTGACGGCCATCTTCCCGCCCGGGGCGCTGGATCTGCATGGACACCAGGTCCCGTCGAACGAATTGTTATTACTATTGACGAATAATGATTACGTGAAATAGAGGGAGATTATTTGATCTCTGTTGGGTTGTTTTTTCCGGATAGGCTGGGTTCGTATTCGGATGTAAGGCACAAAACACGAGTATCGATGCGCTCCACGCTTTCTTTTATTCTGTTATGTCCATCAGCGGTAAAAGGTTACCACACCCCGGCATTGGCATTCTTCTGAAGAATATTTGACTAACTGATGAATAATACAAAGGTGTGGTCTGGGCATGGCCGGTCCACAGACTCCGCTGGGTTTCTGACAGGCTTTAATAGTTTATACACAGAGGTGTCCTATAAAGGTGGTCACACTGGGGGGAAATCAGTTACTCACCGAAAAGGATCCCCGAACCTCGAAAGACTCCACCGTTGCCCGCCCCTGCTCCAGATTCTTGGATGTAGTGAATATGAATATGTATGTGATGCGCTGGCATCATATTGAATATTTATCGATGGGAATATTCGGGGGGGAAAGAGGAGGGGAGTGTGTGTCTTGTGTCAGCGGTACAGCGGGAACAGTGACCCAATTATTTGGCGCGCTCCAAGTGTGACAGAGCTGACTGGAAGGCATGTATCGCAGCGGGGGGTAGAGATAGGGATGGGGGCTGTGTTTTGGAAAGGGAACGCCGGGAATGGGGGGGCTATGTTTCGGAAAGGGAATGCTGGAACACCGGGAATGGGGGGGGGCTGTGTTTCGGAAAGGGAATGCTGGAACGCCGGGAATGGGGGGGGGTGTGTGTGTGTTTCGGAAAGGGAATGCTGGAACGCCGGGAATGGGGGGGGCTGTGTTTCGGAAAGGGAACGCTGGCCTGTGGCCGCCTCTCATTTTGGCTAATCAATGATGTAGCTCTGCGTAATTACCACATTATAATACAGACTTATCAGCAGGGGAACACACAGTGCTGTAACACCTGGGGTCATTGTTATTTACCATTTAAATGTGTCCCTTGTGTGTGTGTGTGTATGTGTGTATATATGTGTGTGTGTGTATGTGTGTGTGTGTGTGTATGTGTGTATGTGTGTGTGTATGTGTGTATGTGTGTGTATGTGTGTGTGTGTGTGTGTGTATGTGTGTATATGTGTGTGTGTGTGTGTGTGTGTATGTGTGGGTATGTGTGTGTGTATGTGTGTGTGTGTATGTGGGTGTGTGTGTGTGGGGAGGATTGTCTCCGTCTAATCAACTGTACGTCTCTCTGGACCAAATGCCATTAATGTAATGTACTGTTTTCTGCTGTATGTTTGTGAAGATAATAAGAGCGCCATTGTTTTGATATGTTTATGAATATTGTGTGTGTGTGTGTGTGTGTGTGTTTGTGTGTGTGTGTGTTTGTGTGTGTGTGTGTGTGTATGTGTGTGTGTGTGTGTGTGTGTGTGTATGTGTGTGTGTGTGTATGTGTGTGTGTGTGTGTGTATGTGTGTGTGTGTGTGTGTGTGTGTATGTGTGTGTGTGTGTGTGTGTGTGTGTGTATGTTTATGAGTGTGGTTTCTGCCTTTTTTTTTTCATCCACTGGAGGGGTCGGATTTATTGCGCGTGCTTCGTTTGCTCGTTGCGTTTCTAATCTTCGTTTAAAGGCAAATCGGCCTCCCAAACCCAGTAATGCCCCCCCTCCCCCCTCCACACCCCCCTCAGCTATCCTTCTGAAGGGAACCAGTCCCACCCCGCTATCAGCTCTGCAAACCCCCCCCCCCCCCCCCTCAGCTCTCTCCCCCCGTTCCCTCAATACGGCTAATAACGGACCATTCTCAAATTGCAGATAAAAAGATTAGCAATCAAAAGCAGCCACGCTCATAAAAATCCAACGTCTTCCAATGGAATGGCGGCGATTCATATGTAAATAATTCCTTTCGGTTATTATATTATCTTCTGTGCCTTCTGTGTAACGGCGCAAGGGCGGAGAGCAGGCACCAGCGCTCAGTCAAGGCCTCGTGTCTTCTGTTTCCTTCCGTTACGGTCGTTCTCGGCTGTGCGTGTCCCGCTTTGCGAGGCTGTTCTTTACGGCGCGCGCTGGAGACTCAGGTACAGAGGGCTCTCCTGGACTGACCCGCGTACGGGCGGATGGAGCGATGGACGGCTCTCTTTATGTCCGTCCGGCTCTCCCGCCTCTCATCTTCTTTCTCTCTCTCTCTTTCAGTCCCTCTCTCTCTCTCTCCCTCTCTCTTTCAGTCCCTCTCTCTCTCTCTCTCTCTCTCTCTCCCTCTCTCTTTCAGTCCCTCTCTCTCTCTCTCTCTCTCTCTCTCCCTCCTGACTGCGGTGTCGCTACGGGACACATTTGTCACGCACTTAAACCTCACTCCGTCAGAGGGATTTTCTCAAGCCTTTTATTAAAATTGCTATTATTTGTCACAGAGTGGAGAGAGAGAATGAGAGAGAGAGAGAGAGAGAATGAGAGAGAGAGAGAGAGAGAGAGAGAGAGAGAGAGAGAGCAAGCAAGCAGTGGAGGCAGATTGAGGAGAAAGAAAAGGGCTTTTTTATAAATTGTGCACGCAAGCTCTCACACAGCTGTTGCGGTGGTTCGGACATGGCGTGTTGTCGTAACCCGTTGCGGCCCCCGCCCATCAGCCACACGCGGCCGTTCGGCTGTGGTTCTGCTCCGGTGCGTTACGCGGCACGGATGGTAAACGGTTGGCATTATATAGCGCCTTTATCCAAAGCGCTGTACAATTGATGCTTCTCATTCACCCATTCATACACACACTCACACACACTCACACACATGGACGGCGATTGGCTGCCATGCAAGGCGCCCGACCAGCTCGTCAGGTCAGGAGCATTTGGGGGTTAGGTGCCTTGCTCAGGGACACTTCGACACAGCCCGGGCGAACCGGGGGATCGAACCGGCAAACCCTCCGACTGCCAGACGACTGCTCTTACTGCCTGAGCCATGTCGCCCCATCTTACTGCCTGAGCCATGTGGCCCCATCTTACTGCCTGAGCCATGTGGCCCCATCTTACTGACTGAGCCATGTGGCCCCCTCTCCCTCTCCCTCTGAGCCATGTGGCCCCATCTTACTGACTGAGCCATGTGGCCCCCTCTCCCTCTCCCTCTGAGCCATGTGGCCCCGCACGGATGCAGGGAAGGCCCCGGCCATGCTTGACGGGTGTTAATGAAGCACCTCGACGGCGTACAGATCCACTTCAGCTGCTCACCCGCTGAGCGTGTCACTCCCAGCTCCTCACGGGGGCCTCATCCGCTCCACGGCAGACACACTCCACCATTTTACTCTTTCCTCTTCCTTTCGGGGCCCGGCTTAAATTCATTTCCTACCCCTCGAGTACGTTCTTGTTCAGAAGATGCACCGTGCGCCCTCTTATTTCCCCCCGCTATATTCTCGTGAATTATTAAAAGAATTTCGCTTTTATGTTTTCACCCAGATGTAATAATGAGATATGATACGCCGCGTTTCGGAGTTTGTCGAAACGACAGGTTTTTAGTCTCACGGAGCGTGGCCGCCGTCTCGCTGAAGAAACTCAGACTCGTCTGTTATAATTCCCCGGAGGAACACTTATTATTGTGAAATGTGATAGAATTCCTCTACAGGTCCCTCTCGGGGAGATGAACGTCAGACTCTCATTACACTCCAGTACCCACAGGTTACTTTGGTTCCCTTTGTATCTGAGATGTCTGCTGTAGTCAGTTGAGCAAATAGGAGTGTGCTTAAAGTATTTATGTCACAGTGCTTTCTCCAGGATTTAGCGCCGCAAACAAAATCATTGCAGCCGAAGAGCCAAGATGTTTCCATGTGTTTAACTATATTAGGATTGGTCCGAGGTGGCGCAAATATTTACTGCTTTGGAAAGAGTCTCCGAGCCTGGTTTGAACACGATTTAGAGCCCGGTTTGAAATGCACCCACACGCGCACACAAATGCATGTATATAAAACACACACACACACACACACACACACACACACAAATGCACATGCGCCAAGCACACACATAAAATATACACACACACACACACACACACACATGCACAACCACATAAACATGCACACACATAGTGTACACACAGCCACATAAATGCAGACACACACACACACACACACACACACACACGGTGATAAGGGATTTGCAAGATCCTTTACTTCTCCTGAGATCTGCGCTTCAGACAGATTACCGTCTGGCCTGGAATCGGCAAAGCTGGACAGAGCACTGAGTGAGAAAAAACATGCATCCGTAATTAGCCGATTCAGAGGTGCAAGTATATTATGGGATTAGCCACTCTTGTTAAGTCATAGATCATTGTAGTTCTACTCTCCGTTTCCTTCAAAGGAGAGAGTGGAGAGATTTCTCCTTATTATCCCAAAGAAAAAGAGACCTACACTCAGTGAGCAATTTATTAGGTAGACCTGTACACCAGCTTGTCAATGCAAATATCGAACCAGCCAATCATGTGGCAGCAACTAAATGCATAAAAGCATGCAGATGTGGTAAAGAGGTTCAGCTGTTGTTCAGACCAAATGTCAGAATGGGGGAAATGAAATGTGATCAAAGTGACTTTGACCTTGGAATGATTGTTGGTGCCAGACAGGGTGGTTTGAGTATCTCAGAAACTGCTGATGTCCCGGGATTTTCATGCACAATTGTCTAGAGTTGAGAATGGTGCAAAAAACTAAAAACATCCAGTGAGCAGCAGTTCTGCGGGCAAAAAGGCCTTGTTAATGAGAGATGTCAGAGGAAAATGGCCAGACTGGTCGAAGCTGACAGGAAATAACCATACATTACAACAGAAGAGCATCTTCAACAGGTCAAACCTCTTAAGTGGATAGGCTACAGCAGCAGAAGACTTAATAAGTCTAAAAAATAAGTCTAATAAATACCTAATAAAGTGCTCACTGAGTGTATATGTTGACATACAAGCTTACAAAATTACAAAATCTTCCCACACACAGAAAAAAGGATATGAAATAGAGTTATATAAAATAAAATCACAAAAAGGAAATTCAATAATCTGATTCAGAGGCAACAAAATGAACCAAACTACAACTCAATCACAAATAAAAAACCCCGTAACAACCACCATTACAGAAAATAAATAAAATAACCAAGGCTTAAAAACAGTAGCTCTATGTAGTGTGTGTGTGTGTGTGTGTGTGTGTGTATGTGAGGGAGTGAGTGAAAGAGAGAGAAATAAAGTATAATTTTATTTATGTTCAGTGTTCTTGTGTCAATTTTTGGTACAGTGCAATATCAGAAGCTGGTCGGTGCCTTGCATGGCTGTCAATCACCGGATGGCGTGTGAGTGTGTGTATGAATGAGTGAATGAGAAGCATCAATTGTACTGCGCTTTGGATAAAGGCGCTGTATATATGCCGACCATTTACCATTTACAGTGTTACTGTACAGTACTGGTGAGTGGAGAGCTGGAGTGCGGGCACTGGTTTGGGGATGGTGGAATAGAGTAATTGCCGTGTGATAGCAGGCAGGGAAGGCTTTGATTTTAAGAGCAGGGACAGGGGCGTGAGTGAGATGTACATGTGTTCTTACTGCATCTACTCTGTGTAATTGTTGAGGGCTGGCAGCCAGGATCAATGCTGGGAGAATTCCCAACTGAACAGAAAGGAGCCACCTCCTGACAGGAGAACCTACTGAACCTGCACACAAAACACACAAACACACACACGCACACACGCACACACACGGACACACACACTCTTTCACACACAAACACAGATCATCACTCACACACATAGACACACACACTCTTTCACACACAAACACAGATCATCACTCACACACACAGACACACACACAAACACACACCATCACTCACACACACACACACTCTCACACACACAAACACATCATCACTCACACACACAGACACACACTCTCTCACACACACAAACACAGATCATCACTCACACACACACACACACACACTCTCCCTCTCACAGAAACACACACATACACACGCACACACATGCACATATACTCTCTGACACACACAAACCCACACAATGACACACTCACACACACACTCACACACACACTCACTCACACACACACACACACACACACACACACACACACTCACACACACACACACACACACACACACACACACACACACACACACACACTCACACACACACACACAAACCCACACAATGACACACACACACACACACACTCACTCACACTCACTCACACACACACACACACACACACACACACACACACACACTCACTCACACTCACTCACACACACACACACACATACACACACACAGCATCACTCACACACACACACACACACTGACACACACTCACACACACACACACACACACACACACACACACAAACCCACACAATGACACACACACACACACACACACTCACTCACACTCACTCACACACACACACACACACACACACACACACACACACTCACTCACACTCACTCACACACACACACACACACACATACACACACACAGCATCACTCACACACACACACACACTCACACACACACACACACACACACACAAACCCACACAATGACACACACACAGTCACCGTATGCAGTCAAGCACTCTGGCCCCGGTCGCGGGGTTTCGGCGAGCAGCGTTGGCTGACTCCCTGTTTTGTGCCGTGTGCTATTTAGGGCTGTGACATGTTGAACAGCTCTGCTCTGGGTTGTGGTGCTTTGTGCCGCACTCTGGGCCTCTGAGCTGTCTGCAGTAGCCGGGTCTGTGTGCTGGGAGCTCCGCAGCGGTGAGCTCCGCACCGCCTTTCATGAGCTTCACCGCTGCGTGCAGGGTGGCGTGTGTGTGTGTGTGTGTCCCGTGTGATGAAACACACACACGGGCGAAACCCAGCTCTCTCATGATCGAAAGAGAACGCGCGAGAGAGTGTTTATCTGTCTGCGAGAGCGAACTATGCTTTGGCGATATTGTCTGCTTTTCATGCCAGTAATGCAAATTGAATTGAGTTGAAATTGTGATTGAGAGAGAGAGAGAGAGAGAGAGAGAGAGAAAGGGAGGAGGTCTAACGCTCAGTCTGGCAGTGGTGCAGAGCAGCATTGACGTAGGACAATGCTCCACTCGCTCTATGGGTGGAAGGGGAGGGGCGGGGGGGGGGGTGGCTCTCCATATCTCACCGTAAATCTACCTAATTACTCCTCTCATCAAACCCCAGATTCACTAAATTGCTGTAATCCGCCGCGCAATCCGAAAAAGCGCATCTCGTTCCCCGGCAGGCCGGAGCGGACCCTGCTGTTTCGCGTCTTAATGAGCGCGCTCCTGCCTCCCGCCCGGAGAGGCAGACGCATCTGCGGTCCGAAGCCCCGGCCGTGACCCCCGCCGCCGCGCCCGTTCACAGCCGGGCCGTTTTTTCCGGCCGGGTGTCGTTTTTTTCGGATCGGGGCTCGGTGCTCTGACTTCCCCCCGCCTTGCAGCGCCCCGCCATCCGGCCGCCAAGCCACGAGGCCGTCTGTCACGGCCGCCGCACACCCCAGAATAGCTCCCGTGTTGCGTCAGGGACCCACCCAAGTCTTATATACAGACTAAGTGTAGCGCTGGCGTTCTGGGAGAACGTTTTTTTTTTTTTTTAACGGCGGCTGCAGGATTCTTTTAAGGGGAAAGAATAACGGCGTGGAAGGGGCCTGGGCGGCGGAGAGAGCCGGTTATGAAATGTCGCCGATAAAACGTCACGTAACCCGCAGACGCAGTTTCATTTACCCTCGCGAGTCACTCACGCTCAGCTGAGTTACTGCCCACAGCGGGGAGACCCGCGTGAGTTATCGCCTCGCGAACGCTGACCGTCGGTCGTGTGCGTGCGTGTGTGTGTGTGTGTGCGTGTATGTGTGTGTGTGTGTGTGTGCCGCTGGCGCCTTTTTGCACGCGGCCCCGCCGTTAATTAAGGCTTTAACCTGAGGACCAGGCCCGCGCGAAATAAGAGTTACAGGTTTCGGTCAGTAGGCCGTGAGGGCCCCCACGGAACGGTATATTCACCGGGAATTAAAATCCTACAGTGGCTGTTGTTCGTTAAAATCGATGCGAGGCAGGGGCGCTCAGCCCTGGCCCCCGGAGGGACTTGCAGGGTGAGTCGGCTCTCGCTGTCACGCGGCTCCTGATTGATCAGTCGAAGACGCGGATTAAACGCTTGGCTTACCGTACCTTGGGTCTCGGGTCTAAATTGGTTGCCGATTTTTTACGGTGAAGAGAAACGCCGTGGGGATCACTTATGGACGTGGCTGCGGCCCCAATGATTGGACGTTCCAAATTAGGGTGGGAATTGGATATTTTTTGAGCACCAATATCACCTTAAAAAAAAAAAAAAAATCCATTCTTATTACCACATTCTGACACTGAAAAAACCATCCATCCATCCATCCATTATCTGAACCCACTTATCCTGATCAGGGTCGCAGGGGGGCTGGAGCCTATCCCAGCATACATTGGGCGAAAGGCAGGAATACACCCTGGACAGGTCGCCAGTCCATCGCAGGGCACGCACACCATTCACTCACACACTCATACCTATGGGCAATTTAGACTCTCCAATCAGCCTAACCTGCATGTCTTTGGACTGTGGGAGGAAACCGGAGTACCCGGAGGAAACCCACGCAGACACGGGGAGAACATGCAAACTCCGCACAGAGAGGCCCCGGCCGACAGGGATTCGAACCCAGGACCTCCTTGCTGTGAGGCGGCAGTGCTACCCACTGCACCATCCGTGCCGCCCCTGAAAAAAACCATCAATCAAAAAATTGTGGTGAGCTGTGGCCCATTGATGTACTGTCTCAGTACATCAATGGGCCTATGCTACTAAGACACTGTCTCAGTACATCAATGGGCCTATGCTACTAAGACACTGTTTCAGTATATCAATGGGCCACTGCTACTAAGACACTGTTTCAGTACATCAATGGGCCTATGCTACTAAGACACTGTCTCAGTACATCAATGGGCCCCTGCTACTAAGACACTGTTTCAGTATATCAATGGGCCACTGCTACTAAGATACTGTTTCAGTATATCAATGGGCCTATGCTACTAAGACACTGTTTCAGTATATCAATGGGCCACTGCTACTAAGACACTGTTTCAGTATATCAATGGGCCACTGCTACTAAGACACTGTTTCAGTACATCAATGGGCCACTGCTACTAAGACACTGTTTCAGTACATCAATGGGCCACTGCTACTAAGACACTGTTTCAGTATATCAATGGGCCACTGCTACTAAGACACTGTCTCAGTACATCAATGGGCCACTGCTACTAAGACACTGTTTCAGTACATCAATGGGCCTATGCTACTAAAACACTGTTTCAGAACATCAATGGGCCACTGCTACTAAGACACTGTCTCAGTACATCAATGGGCCCCTGCTACTAAGACACTGTATCAGTGGGCTTCATGCTGTGGTCTCGATTCTGGACGGTGCCAGTGGCAACTGTGGTTAAAGCCCTCCAGGGCAACACATAATTGGCGCTATTGTTGCCCAGAGTTTCATCTGGCTGGAGCAGTGATGTCTTGTCATGCGACAGTGACCCCTGCTGGTTGACTGGGCATTGGCGGCTTGCTCATTGACCTGCACATGAACCGTCTTCTGACCAATGTCTGTGCAAGCCTGACCTGTCAGCCTGGGCGTGAAAATAAGCAATGGCGGTGTGTTTAAGAGGAGCACATGCTTTGGACTTTAGGCCTCCCAAATCGAGGTGTGTCTAAGAGATGTGGCTCGAACATGATTAAATATTATAAACTGCGGAGAAAAATGAGAAAAGAAAATACATTAGCTGGTTCTTTGACATGGAATCTCCATAATTTTAAAACCAGAAAACATTCTGTTGAGTCTCATTGGGTGGCTTGTAAGATAAGGTTATGATTACCATATTTACTTTGAACCATAAATCGGTTTAACAATAATTGTTTTTTCACATGAATGTTGGGAACATATTCCAATTTGCTGTATCATTACCACTGCAAAATAATGCAATATATGGTAGTAATGTAATGATTATATTTAAGCTAGATTTGTATTTTTCCTGTGAAAGTTCTTAAATGACCTTATACAGAACATAAGAATGGACTTGAACGGACTTGAATCAAAATGTAAATTTTAGGGGCTGTGGTTGAAATTTCAAGCTATACATCCCTGAAGCTGCAGATAAGAAAAATTAATGGAAATTTATGGAATCAGCAGGTCCGTGGAATTGAAGAGACTCGCACTGAAAGTGCGTTTCTCTGCGCAGGGACAGTCTAAAAATTTGCCGCAGACAAATGAATGGTCAGCTGAGAGAAGAGGAAGATGTTGATGTCTGTAGGGCTGTGAATGCAAATATGTGCATTACCCATGGCTGATGCACAGCGTCCTTATGTAAGCTCATCTCCCTCCCTGCGCCCTTTTTAAGACACGAGGGAAAGCAGGAAGAAGGACAGTGTTCGTAAGGATATTGACACCCATGATGCACTGCAGTGTTGAAGTGATGCCACTCGCTGTGATCGTAGTTCTGCTACAGGGAATGTGCGGGCACTGGCTGGCGTTTCAATCATCGCGGGATCAATACAGTATGTGGTGCATCGAGCTAAACAACTCCCCCCTCCCCCAAACCCCTACTGTCACCAAAGGCAAGGCGCGACCCCCTTCCTCAGACTGAACACATCCTAAAACTTGTGTATATCAAGTACAGTTTCTTATTGGATTTGGGCATGTGCGCAGCGTGAATGAGTGGGAAATCAATCGGGGAGTCCATTGAAAGGCGGCAGTGGCGTATGTGAGACTGTGTGCGGACGAGTGTACGTGAGACTTGTGAAATGCCGTGAATGGCCACGCTGTGCGCAGACTGTCAGAAACACTCATGTCAGCTCAACGCTGGCAGAGGTGAGTCAATGGGGCGGAGATCAAAGAAATACTGAGAGACAGGCGTGTGCATTCTGCACGCACACACACACACACATACACACACACACACATACACACGCACGCACGCACACACACACGTGCGCACACACACACACGCACACACACGCGCACACACACACATACACACAAACACACACACACATACATACACACACAGGCACACAGACACACTCACACACAACTGCAGTGTGCCCAGCAAGAAGGAGTGTGTCCCCTCACCTGGAACAAAACGTCAGAGGTCAAGGAAGGCCTGTGAGCCTTTCTCACCGGGCTGTTTTCCTCCACAGAGAGGGGGAGGAGACTGTAATAGAGACAGATATATCAGGCAGGAATAATGGACTGGAGATGGGAGCTATAGAGGGAAAGAAGTGAGGTGAAGTGCAAAGTTGACAGCAGGATGTCAAAAGACTGATGGCTTGTTTACTTTCACGCAACACCTGAAGTTGATTTATTTGCGATACTGCACATTCATATCAATTCATGTTCTGGTATGCTCATGTCGGCGGCACGGATGGTGCAGTGGGTAGCACTGCCGCCTCACAGCAAGGAGGTCCTGGGTTCGAATCTCTCTGTGTGGAGTTTGCATGTTCTCCCCGTGTTTGCGTGGGTTTCCTCCGGGTACTCCGGTTTCCTCCCACAGTCCAAAGACATGCAGGTTAGTCTGATTGGAGAGTCTAAATTGCTCGTGGGTATGAGTGTGTGAGTGAATGGTGTGAGTGCCCTGCGATGGACTGGTGACCTGTCCAGGGTGTATTCCTGCCTTTCACCCAATGTATACTGGGATAGGCTCCAGCCCCCCTGCAACCCTGTTCAGGATAAGCAGGTTAAGATAATGGATGGATATTCTCATAGCTGAAAATGTTCTTCAATGGCACCTAGTTGAAGAAGCTGTATTGACGTACGAACCGATCGATTGTTGCTTGATTAAACACTGCGAGTGGTTCTCAGGTCTGTAATCTGTGTGTTCCTGTGCCCGTTTCAGGTGCTGACTCTCGAGTGGTGTCTCCCGTCGACCCGCCGGCAGCCATGATGTGCCCACGCTTCCTCTCCATCCTCTCCCCGCGTTCTCCTCGCCCCTCCGCCTTCCTCCTCCTCCTCTTCCTCTACTTCCTGGGCCTCACGCAGGCCGGCTCCCCGGGGCCCGCGGTGAAAAAGTCGCCGGGCAACTGCTCCGAGGGCAGCGTGTGCTCCAGCGGGGTGGTCCTGCCCGTCTGGAACCCGCAGAACCCGTCGGTGGGCGACAAGGTGGCCCGCGCCATCGTGTACTTCGTGGCGCTCATCTACATGTTCCTGGGCATGTCCATCATCGCCGACCGCTTCATGTCGTCCATCGAGGTGATCACGTCGCAGGAGAAGGAGATCACCATCAAGAAGCCCAACGGCGAGACCACCACCACCACCGTGCGCATCTGGAACGAGACCGTGTCCAACCTCACGCTCATGGCGCTGGGCTCGTCCGCGCCGGAGATCCTGCTCTCCGTCATCGAGGTGTGCGGGCACAAGTTCGAGGCGGGCGACCTGGGCCCCAGCACCATCGTGGGCAGCGCGGCCTTCAACATGTTCGTCATCATCGCCATCTGCGTGTACGTGGTGCCGGACGGCGAGACGCGCAAGATCAAGCACCTGCGCGTCTTCTTCGTCACCGGCGCCTGGAGCATCTTCGCCTACATCTGGCTCTACCTGATCCTGTCGGTGTTCTCGCCCGGCGTGGTGGACGTCTGGGAGGCCGTGCTCACCTTCCTGTTCTTCCCGCTCTGCGTGGTGCAGGCCTGGATCGCCGACCGCCGCCTGCTCTTCTACAAGTACGTGCAGAAGCGCTACCGCGCCGACAAGCACCGCGGCATCATCATCGAGTCCGAGGGCGACGGCTCGGCCGGCTTCACCAAGACGGACATGGAGATGGACGGGCAGGGCGCCAACTCCCACCACAAGGAGGCGCTGGACGGCATGCTGGTGGGGGCGGAGGGGGGCGCGCGGGACCTGGAGGACGAGGCCCGCCGGGACATGGCGCGCACCCTGAAGGAGCTGAAGCAGCGGCACCCGGAGAAGGACATGGAGCAGCTCATCGAGATGGCCAACTACCAGGTGCTGGTCCAGCAGCAGAAGAGCCGGGCCTTCTACCGCATCCAGGCCACGCGCATGATGATCGGCGCCGGCAACATCCTGAAGAAGCACGCGGCCGACCAGGCCCGCAAGGTGGTGAGCTGCCACGAGGCGCGGGCCCAGGAGGACGACGGCCAGACCGTGCGGCTGGAGTTCGAGCCCTCGCACTACCAGTGCTTCGAGAACTGCGGCTCGCTCAAGCTGTCCGTGGCCCGTCGCGGGGGCGACAACGCCTGCACGGTCAAGGTGAGAGGAGGAGAGCCGCCCAAACGGCGCGTTCGTCCCGTCGTCCATCTTCGTGTTCGACGCTCTCACCGTACGAATTCGGCGTCAGTGACCACAGCTCAAATGAGCTCACCCACACGTGCATGCTGAAGTGCTCCATGGGGAGTTTACCTACACGTATGGGCGGCCTGTAGCGTAGTGGTTACAGCACATGTATCATACAGGCCTCAGCGGGGCCACGGAGAGAGAGCCACCTTCTGTGAATCGGCTCTGCGGTACATTGTGTGTGCTTTAAAAGGAGCAGACTACTCTTTTACAGAGTTTACACGCTTGATGTTTGTACTTATGTCATTTTGCTAGGCTTACTTTGCCAACGCTTTGCAATACTCTCAGTGCCAAATTAACTGCAGGGTTTCGTGCACAGTAAAATGTTCAGTGTTGATACGGTCCAACAGGGACCGTATATATTCTGTGAGAGCTAAATTAACACTGGGCATTGGACTGTGTGGGTATGGCAGCCAATAAGGGCCTGCAAAGCATGTGGGATTTGCTTATCAGCCAGAATGAAATTTGCAGCAAAGAACATTGAAAGCAGCACCGTATGGCTTTGTACTTTTTAATGCGTGTTTGCTGTGTTTAACTGAGTTTAGTGTGATGAAACTAGACGCAGAATTCTCTAAATTGATGAAGTGTCCCGCTGAATTTACTAATGCCGTGGTGAAGCCTCAGAGATGTGGTTGTTAAAGCTTGCTCAAAGGTACAATGGACAGTTTTATAAAGACCGTAATGTAGAAGCTTTCGTTAAAATCTTTAATTTGGAAAATGAGTCTTGCTACTGTACTGGGAAATTTCCTTCAATCAGACAAGTAAATTTGCAGTGTGGCCTCAAAAGTACAGATAATTAGCCTTTTTTCCCGTGGTATTTACATTCACACATACCTTTTCACAGAAATAGCTGCTCTCCCCCATTTTCAGTTGTGAAAAATTAGGTTAATGGATGAAAGGATTAGGTAAATCAAAGCAATAAAGTCTAATATTTGGTTGCATAGCCCTTACATGCAATAGTTTTGGAGGGCACTGTGTCTAATAATTCTGCTTTGTAATATTCTTTGTTGAAATTGTCAGTGGAAACACGGATCAGGTAATGGGCTGTCCCTTGTGTTGTTTGTGACATTAACCACAAAAAGGTTTGTAAGAAGGCCATTATCGTGAAAGCAAACTGTCCTTTCCACTTTCTACGTTATGTGGAGGTCACTGCATATAATGATATAACTCCAAAAAGGGGCACTGTGGGTGTGGGATTTTGTTTTAGCCTAGCACGATGAAATCTGATTCAACTATTTAACTAAACAGTCTTTAATCAAGATCTTGAATAGTAGAATCAGGTGCCGCAGTGCTGGGCTAAAATAACAATCTGATCAGATAAGATTGGACACCCCTGATATAAATTCTGTAGAAGGGAGACTTTGCTCTGGCATTTATGACAGTCATACCCAGGTACACAGTAAAATGTTCAGCATTAAATCTTTCTTAAATAAACTAGAGTGGAATTATCACTGGAGATTTTACTGTTTATTGTCCATATTGAGTGTGGCATAGGATAGATGTTCATAGTCTAGGTGTGTTATCCCTGGTTATGATTTGCACTTTATTGTACGTCACTCTGGACAAGAGTATCTACTAACCTCCTATGATGTAATGAAATGTAATGTAATGTCTGGTCCATTGAATCGTAAGCCACATTTCTGTTTCATGCTTACCAGACCTGGGTCAAATACATAACTGTTAGCATATGAAAATATTTGAATCTAAAAAAAAAGTAGGAAAGTATTTGACTCAGGTTTGACGTTTACATCGACGTAAAAAGGAGGGTCAGCGAGGTGTTGAACGTTCCCCGGGTTGCCCCTCTCCCCCCCCTCCGGCAGGTGGACTACCGCACGGAGGACGGCACGGCCAACGCGGGCTCGGACTACGAGTTCGCCGAGGGCACGCTGCTCTTCAAGCCGGGCGAGACGCTGAAGGAGCTGACGGTGGGCATCATCGACGACGACATCTTCGAGGAGGACGAGTACTTCTACGTGCACCTCAGCAACCCGCGGCTGGTGGGCTGGTCGGAGCACGGCGCCCCGGACTCCGGCTCCTCCGCGGGCCCCGCCTCCCCGCAGATGCCCAAGGCGGCGCTGGGCGAGGCGCACACGGCCACGGTCACCATCTACGACGACGACCACGCCGGCATCTTCACCTTCGAGAGCGAGGCCACGCGCGTGAGCGAGAGCGTGGGCACCATGCAGGTGAAGGTGCAGCGCACCTCCGGCGCCCGCGGCCTGGTCGCCGTGCCCTACCGCACGCTCGACGGCACCGCCAAGGGCGGGGAGGACTACGAGCCCGCCGCCGGCAAGCTGGAGTTCCTCAACGACGAGACCATGTGAGTGCCGCGCTCCCTCTCTCGCAGGGCGCGCGAGGGCTAACGCCCGCTCGTGCTAACATCGTACTGCAGGTCATACGGCTGCAGGTCATACGGAGACACCTATGCTCTCATAGTCGTGTGCCGTGGCTTCAGAAAGTACTCAGACCCGTATTCAGACCTGTATTCAGACCTGTATTCAGACCCGTATTCAGACCCGTATTCAGACCCGTATTCAGACCCGTATTCAGACCCGTATTCAGACCTGTATTCAGACCCGTTCACTTCATTTCAGGTCTTGATTTTTCATAATAATTGTTAAATGCTAAAATGTCTAAAAACATGGTTTCACTCTGTCACTGTGGGTTATTCAGTGTTGATTGATGGGCCAAAATGGCAATTATAGCCGGTTAAAATTAAATCTACAACACAAGGAAGCGTGCAAAAGTGTCAGGGTCTGAATGTTTTCTGAA